>NC_134403.1:368247149-368417535 GCF_038048845.1 Mixophyes fleayi | reverse complement strand
TGACAGATGTAAAGTTTACAGCATCTTTAGTGCAGTTCTCAGTAACTGCAGAAGTAGAGAAAAACACATTGATAGAACACGGTGCACCATATATACACTATATATATATATATACATATATATATATATACACACACACACACTATATATATGCATACATTATATATATATATATATATATATATATATATATATACACACACTATATATATATACACTATATATTTGATTTGGCTCCATGCTCCCGGCTCGCCAGGAAGCGTATTTGAGTCTCCGTTGAATCCAAGGGCAGCTCGTTACGCCAATAGGCGCTGGATGCCCATTTGTGATTACGGCTGAACTCTGACAGACCACAAAGGTTAATGAGCCGCAGCCCTATGGGGATGAGTTGAGTGACTCTTGTGCATGAATGTATCTCTCCTACACAATCCCAGACATTGGTACTCTCAGCGCACACAGGCCGTACTGTATATAGTACCAGTAATATAAGCAACAAAACCAGGTCTGCAAAAGCCAGTAGACCAGACATGTCGTCATGTTTCAGTCATCTCAGTATTCCAGCTATAAAAACACATAGGAAACAATATTTCATCTAGTTTCATCTCTGCCGCTCAGACAGACATTGAACACAGAATCCCAAATATTATGGTAATAAGCCAAACATGCTGACAATACAATGGCATATTTATTAAATAATCAATTTAAGTAGTAAAATTGTGACAATCTGTGAAGAAGTTACTAGCTGGTATTTGCGCTGCTGAGCAAGGAGGCACGGAGTCTAACGCACCCCTGGTGGTCACCAGGAACCCCCGCAAGGGAGTGTGGGCTTCACTGCAAGAGAGTGCGCAGGTTAGGACGTGAGAGCAACTGCACATGCGTGCGCAACAACCGGAAGTAGAGAAAGCGTCCCGCTGCCTAGCAACGGAACACGACGATCGGAAGATCATAGGCGACCGCCTCTTGCACCTAAAGGCAGTGCGGAAGAGGCGCCTGACACAAATACTTACAAATATGTTTAAAGTAAACCCAAATAATGAACACTGCATCCAGCATACAGAGAAGTAGTACTATGCAGATGTCCATACACACAGAAGAAGTACAGATACAGAGAATTGCATCCAAGCGACAGGACAAGAGAAGTGGTACTGTGCATCTGACCATACTCACAGAATAAGAACATATGGAGATAATTGTATGGTACCACACATAACTAGAGAAGTGGTACTGTGCCTGAAAACTGAGCACCTTTTTTCTGACGCAGAAACCCCATGTGACTGGAAGAATGGCGCTGGCGAGTTTGGTATTTAAAGGGTTAATAGGACAAACTGTTACGTCAGCAAATAGTGAAACCCACTCCCCGAACCATGCTCTCCTCAGTACGGCTGAGGGTTTTAGTCATGTTACTCCCAGGGTCAGGGTCACTGATATTACAATTCCCTTCTCCCAATGAGGTTTCCGGGGCAGCGTCATGGCTGATCCTATAAGTCACTCCGCCATGTGACAGGTATATACACAATATAACGCTGGGACGCACACAGGGTTTGTATGTTTGGTGTCAATCATCTGCTGTATATTTCTACTTTCTGAGGTAACAACTTTGAAACTTATATAAACACATTTGTGAAAACTTTTCCTCAGAAATCAGTTTCAATCTCACACTCTGTCTGCTATGTGTCAGTTCTGATATTATATAAAACTGGAGTAACATAGATTTTATCTTTTTATTCTTGAAGCTGCTATTAATGATGGTTTGCTAGTATCAAGCGACGACCATGGCAAGCAGTCACATGACATGATGCAATGAGCAGAGAGGCTTTGAACCGTCCCAATTGTCAGCATGCTCGTTCACAGCACAATCCCCCCTGGCCCTCTCCCCTTCCTCTGCCATTTCGTACATGGAGGGAGAGGGCTGGTAGTTGTAAGCTGAATACTCATTTGCTTCGCGTTAAATGCCAGCGACACAAAACGTCAAATATGACCACACTTCACATGCGGCATACCTCAACATTGTGGCTGCTCCAGAACGCAAGTCCCATTCCTAGTGGGTATGAGGGCATCAGAACCAACAGTCCCATTCCCGTACTCGTGTACACGTTTTTATAGCATTAAAAACAATAATAGTGACCAGCTACAGAAATAAATGCGATTTATATTCCCAAAGTACAAACTGAAACAGAACAATAATATGTCCCTTTGTGCAATGCAATGTATTATACAGTATAAGCCCCAGAGGAAAGACTGAGGGCTAAAGTGTCCCCATTAAACCAGTGACATTCCCTCTATTAAACGTTCCCAAGTGCTCACACGTCAGCCATTTCCCCGGCACAGTTTAATCAACATTAATGGCTCATTCAATTTTATATTATTAATACTGAAGTCGCCCAACAAGAGAAGATGACGGACGTCCGGGTCACAAGGAGATTAGACAAAGAACCACCAAATGCGTCTGTACACAAATAATTTGCAATCACCGTCACCTCACTCTGTGACCAGTGATTAATATGGAGGTGGCGGAGTTTAACCCCGTACTGGACATTTGTGTTTGGAACTAAATTACAATATTTGAGGCATCGGTTTTAGTCATATCAGTTATAGATATAGCAGTGTTTTACTTCAAGTAATTTGTGTTTGTTTTATTTTGCACATAAGTATTCTATAGACAAAATTTAAATGTATCTTTTTTACATTCCATACGAGTAGTCCTGATTTTTTTTGCCCCCGCGTTTGCTCAGAAGCCCCAGCTCTGAGGAGAAAGGGTGATGTGTAAGGTGGAACAGCACCCCACCGATCTGGGATAAAAACATATTCATTGGAGGTGGGCTGGCAGGACGCCCCGGAGCCGTGATGCCCTCCTGCCTCGCTTACCTGGCTTTACTGCAGTCTGCCAGCCCTGGTGGAGACCTGGCACGAGGCACCAGAATCACATCCTCAAGCCATGCCCACATCAATAAACATCATTAAGGAGCGTAACTGGCGATAATTTGCATATAATGTGCACAGTTACTCTGACGTTCGGTCTGGTTCTGGGCGTGAACAGAGAACTCAGAAACGTGTGATTCATCTTTGAGCACAAAGGACCCTACTACAGCCTAAGATTTCAGGAACAGAACAGGAGGGGAACTTGCCGTATGCACGTAGTCAGTGCACAGTAAGGACGTCCCAAGCTAGAGCGCACACAGCAGTGCCCGATTCAAGCTCTGGGTATCTCTTAGTTACATGATTTCCAGTTGTATCACCTGCACCAGCTACAGGTCGGGTGTAAGTGCTGATTACTAGTGATGACGGCTGTGTATGCAGCTACAACATGTGTTTGTATCAGGAGCAACTGTAAAAATGTATTTTATGTACAGCAGACATTCATAACATCCTAAAAAAACATATTTTATAGGGAAAAAAAACTAAAATAAAACAACTTTTATTTAATTTATTAATGTTTTATCATTAATGACAATATTATTAACAGGTGACATTAATTGAATTTTTCTCTGCGCGTTCTTTTGTGCCGTAATATTCCACATATGTATTGGATGTACTGCATTGTATTGTCTGTTAGAGCAGAGCGGACCTAGACCCGTATTCATCACCAGACGTATCTTCACATCCGCTTCTTGTTGAATACGGACATGCATATGCCTGATGTACACTGTGTTTTTTAAAAAAACGCACAATATGTTTGAGTTTGTTAATGAATCAGGCCCGGAGTATCAGGGGATTGCTGATGTGAATGACATCATTAAGCCCCGCCCACCTCCTCCACATTTCCAGAAGTGATATGGGGGACAGTTGGGAAGTACGATTTTACCTCCCTGCTTAATATTTTATTATATTATATATATTTATATTTTATGCTGCAACAAACACTTCTTTCCACACTTCAGATATATATTTGTGTTCGCTGTACCGTGCATCCTGCTGCAAGTGTCACACTAAGAATATTGTTTGTGCTGTAATAATGTACTAATGTAAAGCTAAGGGGAAAGTCTTTATTATTTGTTCAAAGCAATCCTACAATTTCTAGGGTACGGGTCTGACAATGTTATAGTGAATAAGCCCCACAGAACGATGCTGGGTGCTACCGAGGGCAGTGCAGAGGGCGACCGATCCCACTAGCAATTAAACAAGTGGGGCAGAGAGTGGAAACAGAAAGGGCTACATGGCTGATAGGATCTAATCCTACGATTAATGTATTTTGTAAGGAGATTAGTGAAATCCTTCCTTGTCATGCCAGCAGTGAAGTGTAAGCTTCTGTTCAACCTCGTTAGCAAAATGGAAATGATAAATCCTGTGTATGGAAAAGTGCTCTGGCAGAAGACCCCGTACTCGCACATATACAGACTCAGGACGGCGGTAGGGGGGACCGTTAACCCTTCACCCTCCATGGCTGAGTCATCTTTACAGGGGATGGTGACTGCAGGGGAAACCGACTCATCATAAAAAGCACTTTGGCTCTTTGTCCTAAGTCAGCGGCCGGGAAAGTTACTGAATATTTTATGCTTCTCGCAGTGAGGAAAATGTTTCAAAAACAAATTAAATCACAGAGTTGCAGCGGCTCATTACAAGAAAACATATATACAAATCCGCAGGTAATGGAGTAAACTGTGTCATACACAGAGCAACATTACTGATGGAGAATCAGTAACAGAACACGCTTTAAAGAGTGTGTCCACCTTCAGATAACTTTATTGGCTTGTACCATACTTGCCAACTTGCTGAAGTTGGCTTCCGGAAGCCTGCCGGGAGAGGTGGGCGTGATGAGGGTGGGACTCCAAAATTTGTGCCATTTTGGCCCCGCCCCATGATGTAATGACGCAAACACGTCATTTGACAGTAGGCCAAACGTCGTGATTCCCGGTGAATCACTGCATTTTGGACCTAATTCTGCCCACTTCACTAGGAAGTGGGCAGAATTCTGCCAGATGCGGGAGATTGCCACACTCTCCAGGGAGTCCGTGAGACTCTCGCAAAATGCAGGAGTCTCCAAGACTTTCCGGGAGAGTTGGCAAGTATGGCTTGTACATGATCTCCTGCAACGTTTGCATGTGTCCCGAGGGCGTGAAAGCGTGGCAATGAGAGTAAACATTCATTTTCCTTCTTCCATGTCACCTCTCCAATCTTTGGCAGAGTTGTAACGTGAGGGGCGTGACGACACAATTGACATCATGATGGCCCCTCCACTGCGCAATCGTGCGATTACAAATCGTGTCTTCGGTACATGCCCGGCGAGGACTGTTGATGCGAATGGCATCAATGAAGCACGCCCCGCCCCCTTTACAAGAGGAGGGGTGGGATCCGGGATAGTGATGGACGTTAGGCCCCCACCCCTGTAAGATGTGTATCACTGGTTGGGGATGTGGCCAATGGCTGTGGGGGCGTGGCTAGCGACGCATATGTGCCCATGCCTTGGGGACGGAGTCAGGCGGGAACAAGGGGGTAAAAGCCTCCAACTATGCAAGAGAGCCTTAATGTGAGGAATAGGGCTGCAGAGGGGGGTCCCCACCTTTAGGGGTACCCCAGAAATGGCACCCGTGTAGAATGAGAGCGAGTATGGAGAGGTGCAGCACTGGTATGACAGTGGACAAGAGGGGGAGAGTCCCCAACTACAAAGGTTTTAAGTATGGTAGAACCTTTAGCTTTCTCCCCTCCCACCAATGTTTACGTTACCATATTTTTCGACACTCGGCTCCACTTGGCGTTTTAAAAGGGTCATGGCAATTTTTTACTGATTTTGTTTTCACTAACAACTGAATAGCAGAACTACGGCATGAACGAGCGCTACTGAGGGTGAAGATGTGAGGGGGATGGGCTGTCACACCAGCGCCTGTCACCATCCTGGTCTCTACTACTCGCTTATCCTCCAGCGCCCGACCAAGGGGGACTCATTGTCTTCAGCCTTTATCATGGGAATACGTCAAGATTAAAACCTTACTACATTTTATCTTTCCTGCTTTCCTTTTACTTTGAAGAACAACTATTCTTTAATATTGTAAAATACATTTCAGTTTATATCTCTCCCTGCCACCATTTTGCACCCCCAAAAGCCTTGTGCGCTAGGCTGCCGCCTAGTCAGCCTATTGGATAATTGGGTAATGCCTTTGAGTCAATATAAAAGTTTCATTGAATATTTAGCAAACAGCATGTTGTAGAGTTATAGAACAAATAAGTAACATCAGATTCTTGTTCATTCAATCTTGCGCTGTAAATTTCCCCAGCACGCCCATCACTCTCTATTATGACTCTTTACTAAATCCTAACTCTCTCTTTTGTTACCTCTGCATTCACCTCCTTATTCAGGAAATGCATTATCTTATAGTTACTTTGTGTGTGAAATAAAACACATTCATAGTGTCATAGAACATGAATGGCTGCAGAGGTTTCTGGAGTGCGCTGTGTGTGTCGCCGACGCGGGCTCCTCTACTAAACCCCCTTTCAGTCCGGGCTGCATTGTGTTGGAACACAGCGCTCAGCGTGGGGGTGACCGCGCCAAAGGTGGGGAAGACAAAGCCGTGAAAGGCAGCGGAGAAGAACAGACGATCCTAAAACGATAATGAAAAATGACTTTGCAGCAGAACAAAACTTAGATGACTAATCTAACCACCCAGAGATTAAAAGTAAAACAAGATTCAAAATAACCATCTTCGTGTCACTAAAAAAGCAGAACAATTAATTGAGCGCTATACACACATTTAATGCACCTAAATAAATACATGTTTTATGTCGCAGTTAAGTCACAGAGCTCTTGAAAGTTTTATACATATTTTAAAAGGGCAAGTCACACAATTATAAATCTTGTATATCTGTTTTATTTGGCCACTAAACATAGTGCTACTGCTCCAACATCAGGGAAAACATAACTCTGCCTTTGTAATGCAGCTACTCCCACAGGCTGAGGTGATGCCATTTCGCGCTGAAGAACATTACAGATTTAATGGGTATTTTTAATGCTATCTGCTGTAAAAAAAAAAAATCCATATCTTCTTTTCTAGTTCACCTAAGTAATGACATTGAAACATTTTTGGTAAATAATAAATGAAAATTCTTAGCGGTAGTCGTAGATAGGAGCGCCGAGAGGCGGGAGGAGGGGTGACAAAATACCGGGACCTAGGCCAGCCTGTGTAATGGGAGGAGCCACCAACCTGGTGTGGCCATGCCCCCTTTGTGGCGAATGGAAGGGCCCCAATAAGTTGCTGTACCGGGGCCCAAAATTCCTCTTTAGTTCCTGGTAGTATAGTACATGTCTTCTGTGTTTTCAATTAAACCCAGTCTTATTATTTTTACCTCACATTACACACATAGCCCCAATCTGCACAAACCACAAGGCCACATCCATATCACGGTAGTCCATGCCCTATTTAAACTCTGAAAACTCTGGATTGGAAAGAAATAAACAGTAAAGGTGACCAGAAGGTTGAAATAAGATATAGAGGATTCAATGAACGAAGGCCCTGAAATTCCTGCAAGATCAAACGATTGAAAATACAATAAATAGTTTGATCGGAATCTGAACAAAAAACTAAAATGCTGTTTTTTTGGAAACAGCTGTATCATACATGGCAGCTGGGAGACACCTGAATTTCGAAGAGCTGTCAGTCGCCCTTGCGGATGCCGCCTTGATGGGGCCTCAATTTCCGCCATCGTGCCTCGCTGGGCGGGTCCCGATGTCATTTGCGTAATAACGTTCCTGCTGGGCAATAATGCAATCACATCATCATCACCATTTATTTATATAGCGCCACTGTTGTACAGAGAAAAACTGAAGCAACCGGAGGAAACCCGGGGAGAACATACAAACTCCACACAGATAAGGCCATGGTCGGAATTGAACTCATGATCCCAGTGCTGTAAGGCAGAAGTGCTAACCACTGAGCCACTGTGCTGCCCTTTCAACCTTCCCTCAGAGATCTCCAAAAAATAGGTAAATATGGTCCTATATTAACAAAACCCCAATATAAAATATCCAGCACTTTCCTTTATAACAATATTTACTGCAGCAGGACTGGTAAACGTACAGGTAGAGCAGACTACAGTGCTGCATTGCACCACAGTGTAGAAATCACAAACTCTCACAGCTATAAACCCAATAATTTCAATGAGGACAGAGTTACAATGATCTTTCTGGTGTTATTTAAAGAGCCAGGTGAGGAATGTGCTTCACTAAAGGCTGCTGCATCTGTAGAACATGGCCCACATCTAACCTCTTGTGTATTCAGTGTATTAGCAGAGAAACTATAACTAGTGCATTTGATACAGACTATATAATATATTCAAGTTATAATCCAGTTCGGAAATCCTGGATTTGTATGAGAAAACATCCATTATTGCTAATGACAATTGGCGCTTACTTAATGACCCGCAGAGCGACGGTGAATACACGGCTTAAATCTACAGCTCGCTTCAAGGCTAGGAAAACAGAACTCTCTGTCCGCATAGACCGCTTCAATTAGCGTCAGCGATAAGAATCTCATCAGTTGTAGGCTGTTTAAAATAATTTATGATAAGTCTTTAAAGTGGACGTGTCAGTTAAATAATACTGAGAACCATTACTAATAAATGGCTTTAGAATAACCTATTCTATTATAGAAATGTAATCTGTAACCTAACTAATGAAGTGTTGCCCCACCCATGGTGTTATACTGATGAGTGCCAGGAATATTAGACACTCGTCACTCTGCCACGATCTGACAAGGGGCACTCGAGTGCCCGTTCTTCGGTGAGGTTTGCAAAATCTTCACTGGTCTTCCTGCTCTGAAAGCGGGAGAGCAGGCTAATAAATACAAAGGGTAGATAATCAAGGAAAGCATGTGGGTAAAACTAGAAATTGTGCCCAATTCGACACAAAAGGGGTAATTTGCCAGCCCCAAAGACGCAGCTAAAAGGCACACTATTATCACATGCAGACCATACTTGCCTACTTTTAAAACCCAGAGGGGAGTTCATGTGACAAGTGCGGGAAGGGGCGTGGCCATTGTGTCACCTGTGGGCGTGACTCACACCATTAAGCCCCGCCTCCACCAAGACCCAGGAGGGTGCCTACTCTTCTCAGAGTCGGGGAGGACTGTCTTAAATTCTGGAACCTCCCGGTAATTCTGGGAGAGTAGGCAAGTATGATTTAGACCTTACCCTTAATAAATAACAAATGTTCCCTTGTCCTATGATACGTCTGACTGGTGCCTCATTTGTGTCTAAAATCGGGGCAGTCCAATTAAGGCTTATATATGCCCGCCCTCCCTCCCTGCCAAACAACTTCCACGCTGTATTGTGCGTACCTCCTAACATTTAGAATCATGAAATTGGGACAAAATAAACCTCACCCCCGGTCCGTACAAACTCTGCCCACAAATGCACAAATATGGGAAAACTCCACCCAGTTTGGATTCAGCCCTACCCATTATTCAGCCCACAAATCGGGCTGTCCCGCCATAATCGGGACAGTTGGGAGATATAGATTGTATAGTAATGAGCGAAGGTGGAGCAAACATCTGAAGTCGTCGTGTGACTTATCACTCTGCGGAGCGCCGTACCAGGCACTGTAATGTCTCCTCTCGTCAGGGAGCTTAGACCACTTCCGAGCAAGCGCAGGTCTGGCGCATATTACAGTGAAGCCCCAACTGGCCAATGTTGGCTCTCCTAGTTACGTGCCCCCTCGCACCTCATTGCATAAAGCACCATGTTTCCTCAATAACCTGGGCGCTTGTCTATAAAAACCGAGAGTAGGTGTGAAAAGTTTGCCATCAGTACTACGGTTAGTATAACACTTACCACACTGTAATGTGTAATAATGAGATCTGGTACAAGTCTGCAGTCATTTGAGTTGCTGTGACATCACTGGTCCCGCCCCTGTGTATGAATTCACCTATCCACACAACTCTTTCATGCAAAGCAAGTCTGCCAAGCTGTCAGTCACACTGTCTGCTGTGCTACAGAGGCCTCTCCCTCCTAGCATGGCAACCTGCTGCAGAGGCGTGAGCGAGACTATGCTGGACATATTTAGTTACATAAAAACATTCCATTTATTTCATGTATATAATTCAGCTCAATTATATATATATATATATTAATGACATATAGGGCTTTTAAATGTTGTTTCTAAATATTAAGGACAATAAAAATGAATAACAATGTTTGTAGATCATCTGATTAGAAAGTCAGTGGACGGAGCTTATAAGAATGTAACCAAAGAAACGATAGCACCAGTGAAATGTAAGCTTGTCGCCTCAACGTCACATTCCCTCAGAGCTGCTTTGTACATACAGTCGGGAGGTAGTAGGGCGTTGAGGACTGTCAGTAAATCACAGGTGTTATATGAAAGGCAGAACAGCAGGATGGATGTAATAATATGATCTTATTACATTGTTTCATGACCTGACAATCTGTCAGTAATTGTGATCTATCAGCCCATATTTCAACAACATTTTCAAAGTAACAAAGAAAAATTGCAGCAAAAAAAATTGCATTTTGTAAATGCCCTACATAATGCTGTCCGATAATGTCATGCTCTTAAAATTGTCCTAGAGGTAAGAGCGACGATCATGGCATGCACACTCACAAAAGGGCGTGGCCACATCAAGTTGAAGACGTGACCACATAACTCGGGGGCTTGCCAAGCAGTTCCAAAGTGCTAAGCCCCGCCCATGCTCCCCCAAAAAGCTCTGAATAGCTGCAGAAGCAGCCATCGTGAGCGGCGCGTACTTCCCAGGAGTCTGGCCAAACATACTGACTGGTGGGTCGGTGGGACACTCCGCCTAAATTCTGCTGCCCGAAACAGCTGCCTTAGTTCCTCATAGTCATACTACTCTAAACAGCCAAAAGCATTTCTGGGAAGCTCTCGAATTTCTGTGAGTCCTCCCGGACTCCCGAAAGGACTGGCAATCTCCCTGATCTTTGTGGAGACATTCACAGCACCAAATAGCGGGGGTGGAGCTTAATGGCACAATCGCGCAATGACGTCATCACGCCACCTCCTATCCCTGTCACATGACCTGTCCGGCCGATATATATCCTGGAGGAGAGGTCATAAAAGTTGGTAAATATGATAATAGCAATGAAAAAGAATAAATTTTAATCATAGGTGAGCATGAACACCACTTATCACCATAATTTATCACTAAAATATCGCTGGGACGATACTCTGCCTTTTCTATACTGGCCCGGTATGGTAAGAGTTAAATAAAGCATTTTTCATTGACTTTCTTCTGCTGTGTACCGAGCGGTACTGCCATCCTTATTAAATAGTATTCCCTGTGCTTTTGCTGGCAATACCCACGAATCGTAATGCCAAGGGGGCCCTTGATACACCTTTGATGTATAGCCTATTTAAACCGTTAATAAATAAGAGACCAAATCAAAATTCAAGTCACTCATTTGAAATGATAAGTACATGATTTGAAGGAATAATTTAGTTATAATTAAAAAATATGATCACGCACACACAGGTACGCTACCGTACGCACATACATGTACGTTTGGCCAAAAGGCAAAATTAACTAATACTGGCGCCCGCGAAGATAGCAAGTCCCAGAGTGTGAATCCCTCAATGGGGTTGAACATGATAAATATATAATTAATTATAAAATAAACTAATGAAAGACATGATCAGAATACATCACACAAATGCCTATAATATATACAATGCAAATGCCAAACTCATGATAATATAATACGGAGATATGATCTATGATGTATAATTCATGCAGACATCAAAGGCATCCAATATCATTCCAAACTGCTTGTTGCTGATCTGATTAGCCACAGGGGTGTATATATCGGACCAGAAGAAGCTGACGGGGCGAGCAACGTACAAAGTCGCTGTGCGCTGTTTATACCATCACCTACTTGTGTGTATATAGAAAGAGATGAGGAAGTTACGAGGTATGTCTATTAAATAACTCTCCTTTATTTATTGGTATTACAAATGTAATGTTTGTCCCCTGCAATTTACTCCCCATTTGCACTAATACATGGCTGTAGTCTTGTTTTCCACTGGTGGAAGGCATGGAGCAAATCAATATCTGTCACTTGTTTCAACATATCTGTCGTTTTCTTCTTTACAGCATCAACTGACTCACAATGTGACACTTTAGGCACTGATTTAACTTTTGGGAAAGGATAAAAATCGCAAGTTGCTAAATCGGGGGAATATGGAGGATGTTCAAGTGTAGTAATGTGTTTGTCGGTCAAAAACTGCTTCACAGAAAGTGCTGTGAGCAGCGCATTGTCCTGGTGAAGACAGAAACCATTTTTCCACAGTTGCTTCCGTTTCTTTCTGACTCTCTCTCTCAGCTTTCTCAAAACTTCCTTATAATAATGCTGATTAACTGTTGTGCCTTCTGGAACCTATTCTTCCAAAATTGCACCCTTGATATCGAAAAAAACAATGAGCATTGCTTTGAATTGTGACTTGCTTTGAGGAACTTTTTTCATTCTTGGTGATGACGGTGTTTTCCAGTGCAGTGACTGTCTTTTGGTTTCAGGATCGTACTGGAAGATCCAGGTCTCATCACAAGTGATTACTTTATGAAACAGGTTTGGATCCGTGTCATTCTGCTGGTGTTTTGTGTATTTTTTTGTAAATATTAAATTGACACGTTGTTCAACTTTTAAACTTAGCATTTTTTCGGCACTCTACAGAAAACACAACCAAGCTAAATGGCGACTCACAATCAACTGAACGTCATAGAGTGTTGCAGCTTGTCATGCAGGTTCAGACAGGTTCAAGGTTACTATGTCTGCAGTTATAACGGTTCTAATTGCTTTGTCTACTAGGTGGAATCACAGTCTCGCTATATAATAGACATACCTCATATAGATGTATAGGATCAATGTAACGCAGGTTAACTAGTATAGGAGACCACCCTTAGTGTACATAGAACCTGTAATGGTACAACCAGATAAACCAAAGTATAGGTGGAAAATTGTGAACCACACTTGTCCCATCATATATTATTATCTAATGTTATATATATTAACAGATGTGTGTCCATGTCTCCCTCTTTTGTATTTATCTGAATGTCTGGTGCAGCGCCACATGTATTTTCTGTCGTATAAATTCCCCCTTTATTAATAATATTTTATTTTATTAAGCGCAATTTGTTTATTTTTTCGTTTTATATATGATATTCATGAGAAAGTGGCCTATCAATTCACCGGCAATTAGAGACAACACAGAGGCATTAAATGATTGCATTTACACACTGCATCCTTATGCCTAAATCCACAGATGCACGGTCCCCGTTAAGAAAATAGGCCCCTCACATATTTTCCGTCTGTGGACATCATCCTTACTTCATATGACCCCCATGTTGATGAAACGACAAACACGTGCCCGGCCCTAGGGTGGCAGAGTTCTGTGAGGGAAAGGGACAGATATTCCCTCAGTTTTCAGTGGTTTGTATTTCAAAGCACTTTATACTTTTTATCTTATTTTATCTGTGTAAGCGCTACAGCGTGGCCCGAGCCCCCGGTGATGGTAGGTGAGGGAACTTGGGGGATGCTTTAGTAGTGATGTGAGCACCTTATAACAGTAAGACGTGACCCAGTGACCTGCGTAGGGGACCAGATTCTATAAAGAATCTGATCTTTCCCGTGTGAGAAAAGGAAGGAGCAATTTTGCAAGACGGGACCCGAAAGCAGAGCCGTAAACTGCCTCCACCCTAGCCGTCAGTTTTACCACTAAATGAACCTGAAATATTCAGAAATTCTGCCCCCCATCAGCGCTGTGTCCTAAATGGTCACCCCTCTCACACAGCTCTAGTCACAGGGAGATAGGAGGGTTGTCCCGGGTCCCCACAAAAGTAGGGGTGCACCACGGGGACACCAGTAGTGACTCCATTAGGGGGTATGGGGATGGCCTGGCATAATTTCACTGATCGTTATTCGTGTACAGAAAGCAGCCATTGACCATCACTCTATTCTGCCTACAAGACCGTCCGTAAGAACAAGCTCACAGCAGCGGAACACGGAACACACCGAACGGAACTGAATGAGTTTAGCTGACGGAGCTCCAGGCCCCGGTAACAGTGCGGAGAGAGACAGAGAAGCCGCATGTTATGTTTCAAGGAAAATGCTAATAACCTCTTTAGGACTGGTTCAATAAACACCATTAGATTGATAATGTAATTTAAAGAATTCTCCAGTGGAACAATGATCTACGCTCAGATCATTACCAGTTGGATTATTTTTAATTTAACTCCCCGGAGCCATTTATTTCTTATTTCCATCTACAGCGTACACTCGGTAAATGTGAACAATGTACAGAAGTCGTAGCTGGCAAAAGACGCTAAAAGATTTCTGGTGACCCTGCGCTGGTCTGTGTGAGCTGGTCGTGCTCGCTACTGTCTAGATAAGCGATAGGCCACCCGATACCTGGTGCGGCCCTCTAACCTTCACCCTTAATCAGAGTAATAACTTAAAACAATACATTTAATCATACTTGCCAACTCTCCCGGAAAGTCCGGGAGACTCCCGAAATTCGGGTCAGTCTCCCGGGCTCCCGCGAGAGCTGGCATTTCTCCCGCATCCCGGAATTCCCTTGTTAAAATGACGCGATTCACAGAAACTAGGCAAGTATGCATTTAATCAAAGAATGAGACACCTATCTATAAGCAGGAAGGAGCTGGGCGCCAGAGGCGGCGGCTTGGTGGGCCGCCTATTGCTCATCATTAGTCAACATCACCCTCCTATAATACCACTCATGTTTAACCTGACTTTAAAGTCATCTTTTTTGCACGTTATAATGCAAACGGAAAATTAGAGAAAAATAAAAACAATTCCGGGGTCCAAATTTTCCTGGAACAAATCATTAAAATCTGGATGGTTTCTGGAAGTTGGCAACGATTGGAGGTCTAGATCAGTGGAAACCTCAGTGGTGCGAGGAGTTTGGAGGTCACACAGGACCAGGCGCTGTGGATTGTAAACCCGTTTTACTGACGGTTACCATTCTTACTGACAATCTGTTATGCTAAACCAAAATTTGTCCGGAACCAATATTAGAATCCGCATCTACTATAAAGGAGGCACCGGGACTGTAAGTAACGGGTTCACGACCCTACCCAATCTGAAAATCACTAGTGTGATACCATAACCCAACGTAGCAGATGTTTGAATCAGGAGGTTTGTATTTACGGTTACCATTCTCTTATTGGCTTTTGCGCAGAGGAGTTTGTTTCCGAAGACTGAATCTCACATCTGTCTTTCCAAACTGGGTAACAAATCAGGGATGGAGGGAAATATTACATCATAAACCTTCCGCCATCACTTTCCCACCATCTGCTCAAACACACCCACTTTACGACCAATCTCATCCATGTTTTGATGACGCTCCAAACACTTCAGGATAAGTCCCATCCCATTAAATGTCCGTGAAATCGGGACAGTTGGGAGGTATGATATAACCAGAAGCACTTTGCCAAAATTCCCGGAGGAGCCTCAAAAACCATTACCCCACCCCTCGAGGAACAGAACCAAAACTTCCCTCCCTGACACACCTGTGCATCATGAGATACTCCCCTATCATTGGCCGCTGGTGGAGTGCGCAGATAGGAATTCAATCACCACTATCATTTTTACCAAATATTCTCAAACAATCCCATCAACAGTCCCAGTTTTTAGACCCCAAAGGGGAGTGTCCTGTCAGACAACGGGCATGGGCCTTGCTTGGAGTGCGTGTGTCATAGACAGGGTTTTGGAGGATGGGAAGGCATGGCATAATTTGTCCCAATTGTCTCACACTAAAATATTGCGGGGTATACACTCATACTGGCCAACTCTCCCTGAATGCCAGGGAGATTACCTGAAATAGGGGTGATCTCCCTCACTCCCTGAAGAGTCTGGCATTCTCCCTGGTGCTGAGCCAGTACAAGCCGTGGTTGGCTTCGCCATCTGTGGCATGATGACACAGTTCAGAAATTGTGTCCTATGTCCATGTATTGATGCCTATGGAGGTGGCCATTTTCATGGAGACCAAGATTTAATCAAAGACTGACAGGTAAGACAACATGACTTCAGTAATGGAGACAGAAATGTAAAAGACACTTCAGTCTCTAGAGATTCATTAGCTGCTTTTCTTTAACACATAGTTGCCTACTCTCCCGGAATGTCCGGGAGACTACCGCATTTCTGGGAGACCTCCCGGGAGAGCAGGGCAACCTCCCGGTTCTTACCCCCTCGATAGATAAGTGGTGGGGGGGGGCTTAATGACGCAAATATCACGTCACCTTAGCGCCTTTGTAATTGGCTAAAATTGTGACAATCATTTAGGGGCAGGGCCAAAATAAGGCGATTCATTAAGCCCCGCCCCTGCACGCCCACCTCCCCCGTGATCTCCCTGAAGCCAACAAGGAAAAGCTGGCAAGTATGTATACACTATTGCAATTGGCTGGATAGCTGCAGCAGTGCTGCCGCCTGTGTGGAAGTTTGGAGATGGGTAGATATTTAATCAGTGCTGAACGGCTTATAAAATGCATCTACCACCTACTGTGGAGGCAGCCATTTTGTTGGCTAAACCAAGAGTCACGAGAATAAGGCCTATTAATTCAAAATGGCTGCCTCCACGCTGTATTGGTCGGTGACCATTACAGATTGTTAAAATTATTTCACAGCTGTAAAAACATCACAAAAAAACCTCAGTATCTATGTGCCTCAAGGCGTAAGTAGTATGTAATACGTAGGGACAGGCACAAGTACACCAACGCGCTCTATTACCTATCTGGCACAGTAAAATAAATTAAGCCGCGATGTTTCCTCACTTTCATAAATTTAACATAAGTAAAAAGGGGGTGAAAAGAACAATATTTTAGTAGCAAACCAGGAAAGTTATAAAAGTGAGAGGGACACTTAATATAATAGTACACGATAACGTGGGATGGCGTTTTTGAAATACGCATCCCCAGTTCCCTAACTTCTATGGTATCGCAAAAGGCATCGAATAGGGACAGCGGAATCTGTGAATCAATAAAAGTCAACGCGATAGAGCAAATTAAGATGTATTGCCCCACGCAAGTGTTAGTATATAATCGTATCTGCCACTACTGGGGCAGCACGGTGGCTCAGTGGTTAACACTTCTGCCTCACAGCACTGGGTTCATGAGTTCAATTACCGACCGTGTTTGCGTGGGTTTCCTCCGGGTGCTCCGGTTTCCTCCCACACTCCCAAAAACATACTGGTAGGTTAATTGGCTGCTATCAAAATCACTCTGTCTGTGTGTGTTGGTGAATTTAGACTGTAAGCTCCAATGGGGCAGGGACTGATGTGAATGAGTTCTCTGTACAGCGCTGCGGAATTAGTGGTGTATATAAAAATAAATGGTGATGATGATGATACTGCGGATGACCATAGCTGTCGTCATACTAACAATCGATGTTGTTTTAATGAACTCTATGAAGAGAGACATAAAATGAAATTATCTTTGTGTCCATCATTTAATCAACGCTTGTCCCGCAATCCCAGCGGACATTCACACCGCACGGCCGGCCCTTGATCTGTTACGTTTTTTAATGAACTGGATCCATAAACTCTTTCACACAGACTTGAGAGAAAACATCTATGTATTCCTGTCACATGTCTGTCTGCTACAGAACGCTCTGTTTAATTAATATCCCTGCAATTACTATTGATTTCCTACAAGCTGATGACAGTCATATGATAAATTAAGTTCTGCATTAAGCGGTGACCCACTCAGGGCAGGAAACACAGCGCGTTCTGCAATGTTCTAGCCCAGGACAGCTAAAATACTCTGCATCCACTCAGCATTTATTCAGAATTATTTGTTATTTGGCAATTTAGAAGATAATTAGTACCCGCTTTAAAAATGTCTCTCAACTTAATGAATGTCTACATGTGTGTATAGGTTACCATATAGGTGTCCTCTCTCTACCTTACAGCGACTAACCTACAGCAGAGGGTTCTGGGTAATGGATAGCGCTTTTCAATTATTAATTTTACACTTCCTCAATTTATTGCTAAAACCAGATGGAATGAACTGCACAAAAAATGTGTCCAGGAATATTTATTATTTTGTAAATTATATCATTACTAATAAAAAAGGGTAATACTAGCAATATTTTAGGAGCAAACCGGGAATATCAGAAAACAAGGTCAAAGAGGACGGGGCTTGACTATATGACTTAAGAGAAGTGGATAGGGGCAATTGTCAAGTCTCACCCATCTTAGTACACCGCAGTGAGGTGACAGAGGTGTGATGGCGTGACTGTGAGTTTGTAGGGGTGGACGGGGCTTGATAATGCAGTTTGCATCATGACCCTGCCTACTTCGTGGCAGGAGAATTGAATGTTATTTGAGTCTTGGGAATAAGTCCAGTAATTATACCATCTAATTTGCTGCTGTACAATGCATTTTACCAATTTCTTTCCTCCCTATAGTCCCTTATGCAACTACATTATTTCTTACAGTAACAAGTATCAACTGCACCTGTCACACACATGTCTTTTTTTTTAGCCATTTTCCCCTTTCCAGGACACTTTGTAAGCACATACAGAAAACCTGTTAACTCATGAATGTCTGGGTATTACAGCCCACAGTACTTCCCCACCCCCTATAAACATTGCCGGCCAACTGTACTACATGCATTAAATAAAAGTTTAAAGTAGTCTTAAGATTTGTATAATAATATTTATATTGAATGAAATAAGCACATAACAAATATATAAGTCAGCCCCAAGTTTAGAGAACAGGTATAGGGGTAGATTTGTCAAGTGGAGGTGTTGCCCATAGCAACCAATCAGATTATAGCTATCATTTATCTAGTACATTCTAGAACATGAAAGCTGGAAGATTATTGGTTGCTATGGGCAACATCCCCACATATCCTTTTTAGAAGGTTTGATAAATCTACCCCATTAAGTGCATAACTGTCTTATTGTAAGACGTTATTTAGACACTGGGTGTTGTGTATTTATGTTCGTTATGATAACGAGGAGAGGCTCTCAGCATGTGTTAATAAGCCTACCTCTTCGCTGAATGGTATATGTTTTATTATGCAAATTGGGAGCAGAGTGAATAATAAACACGTTCATTCTGATGGCGAGCTCGTTACCAGTGTCTGTGTCCCTGGGTACGAGTGATTGACAGGAGAGCTCCTGTCATGAATCTGTTATAAGGATGTGATAACCGAGGGGCAGACTGTACTTACACTAAGACTCTTCAATCTGTGCTCAATTATCTGCTGTTAGTTGTACAGATCATGCTGCTATTATTCCTGTCAGTCAATTCCTTAGTTAACGTGCACCCTTCAGTGACCCAAAGTTAATAAAAACCAATCACATTCCCCCAGTTGTATGATCATGAACAAGTCCGCTGTACAATCGCCAATCCATCCCAGCTCCAATTTGTGGTTCTAAATTTGCAGCTCACGTCTGCTGCTTGTGATTCAGCTCACCATTGGCGCTAAAATTAGTGTTCATAAACATTTTTAAACACTATTTAAATAAGATTTTTTTTAAAAAAAGAATTAAAGTCCTTTAACGTTTTATTTTTACTGTGAACTACAAACACTACCATGTTTGAAGTTCGCCGTTCAAGGATCAACATTAAATAAAAATAATAAAACAGTTAAAATATATCAATTTAAGCTCAACAAATTCAACAGTGGCTTTCTCAAATTTAGGTGGTATATATTATATATACACGTACACACAATAGTCACTTTGTTAGGTACTTCTGCTC
This sequence comes from Mixophyes fleayi, assembly GCF_038048845.1. Taxonomy (NCBI): domain Eukaryota; kingdom Metazoa; phylum Chordata; class Amphibia; order Anura; family Limnodynastidae; genus Mixophyes; species Mixophyes fleayi. The sequence continues at coordinate 368,397,860 of NC_134403.1, read as the reverse complement.
GTTAATGCAAATAACTGATCAGCCAATCAAGTGGCAGCAATTCAAAGAACTAAAGCATGCAGACATGGTCAAGAGGTTCAGTTGTTGTTCAGACCAAACACCGCAATGGGGAAGAAAGGTGATTCAAGTGACTCTGACCGTGGAATGATTGCTGGTGTTAGACGGGACGGTTTGAGTATCTCAGAAACCAACGATCTCCTGGGATTTTCTCGCACAAAAGTCTATAGGAGTTTACAGAGAATGGTGTGGAAAACCAAAAACATCCGGTGAGCGCCAGTTCTGTGGGCGAAAAACGTCTTGTTAATGAGAAGTCTGAGGAGAATGGAGAGACTGAGGCTACACGGTCTACATGCTCACCAAACTTGGACAGTTTTCCAGGTCTTACAAATCTGGATTTCTGCGGTAAAATTGAGATTGTATTGTCAGAATTTGGCACAAACAACATGGATCCATCCAGCCTTGTGCCAATGGTGCAGGCTGGTGGTGGTGTAATGGTGCGAGGAATGTTTTCTTGGCACACATTAGGCTCCTTATTATAAATTGAGCATCGTTTAAATCCCACAGCCTGAGTTTTGTTGCTGACCATGTCCATCCTTTTATGGCCACAGTCTACCCATCTTCTAATGGTCACTTCCAGCAGGATAATGTGTCATGTCACAAAGCACATGTCATCTCAAGCTGGTTCCATAAATAGGACAATGAATTCAGTGTACTCTGATATCCTCCACACTCACCGGATCTCAATCCAATAAAGCATCTTTGGGATGTGGTGGCACGAGATATTTGCAGCAAGAACGCGCAGCCGACAAATCTGCAGCAACTGCGTGATGTAATCATGTCACTATGGACCAGAATATCGCTCTCTCTATATATGTACAATACTGTGCAAAAGTTTAAGGCAGGTGTGGAAAAAAATGCTTTCAAAAATAGAAGTGTTAATAGTTTATTTTTATCAATTAACAAAATGCAAAGTGAATGAACAGAAGAGAAATCTAAATCAGATCAGTATTTGGTGTGACCACCCTTAGTCCTCAAAACAGCATCAATCCTTCTAGGTACACTTGCACTCAGCTTTTAAAGGAACTCGGCACGGAGGTTGTTCCAAATATCTTGGAGAACTAATCACAGATCTTCTGTGGATGTAGGCTGTATATAGGGATGTAATCCCAGACAGATTCTATGGTGATGAGATCAGGGCTCTGTGGGGGCCAAATCATCACTTCCAGGACTCCTTGTTCTTCTTTACGATGAAGATAGTTAATGACATTGGCTGTATGTTTGGGGTCCTTGGTCCATCTCTCTAAGTGTATCGCTGCAACTCACCTATTACCTGCTCCACTCGTTAGTGGTAAATCCTGCAGATCATCGCTACATCTCTCCAAGTGTGCTGCTGCAAATCACCTATCTCTCTGTGGACGATCACTGAGCATCACTCAGTAATCCTACTCATTTGTGGCTATCTAGTGCTTACATTCTTCTCTGTACTCGGTTCTCTATCACCGCTCACTGGGAACTCCCCTAGAGGGCCGTGACCTGCAGGGTGGAAGCTGCCAAGCACAAATTCCCTTGCGGGAACCTCTGCTGAACACCTTCCACTCTGTTAGATTCCGCACCTCTGGGTGAAGTACCATCAATCCCAGGCAGAACAGGAGGATCCCACTCATCCTAGTGAATCCTGACAGCCAGGTAGGGACAACTAGAGAATACCACAAGAAGCGTGATGACCTAGTGAGCACATATTGATACTTATCTAAGCAACAGACATTGGAATCAAGGAGATCATTTCCTGTTGAGAAAAAATTGTTTATTTAGTTTCTGCCCACCAAATGGGAGTCTATACGAGTGCTGTGCCTAAAATAATTTGCAGCCACTCATCGCAACGTCCTTACCAACCTCTCCTCCACAAATACATTTAAACCTGATTTATAAGTTTATTTAACTTAAATTCTCTATAAAGGTTCACTTACATATGAGACAATATGACATTTTGTAGTATGCAGAAGCTCATTTTAAGGGTTATAGACATGAGTGGTAGTGGCCGCCAGAGGTTAAAGGAAATATCACGTATAAACCAATGGGAGAGCCTTAGAGGGTCTGCTTTTCCTTATGTATCAAGGGGTTACTGCCGGCTATCACTCAGCTTCCTTTGTGAGGTTTCCGTGATGTGTAAGAGTGCCCCCCAGTGGTAATATTCAGGGATTGCCACCATTACTTGAGGCTCTTACTGTAACTGAGCGCCTCTGTTAGGCTGTATAAATGCCATAGAAACGAAGGATCGACAGCTTGGGTAGCGATGCCAACCTGTTCTTCAAAGGATAGAAACGGAGTATCGACAGTCGGCTGTAGGTCAGATCCCTCCCCCATATGGACAGTCCCAATTTGAGGTATCTGTCCTGTTTGGGGCAGCCTTGGCCTTGCACTGCCAGCCAAAAGTTAGGAGATATCTACCGTATTCCATACTTGCCAACTTTTCCTCGTTGGCGCCAGGGAGCTCCCGGGGGAGGTGGGCGTGCAGGTGGCGGGGCTTGGCGAATTGCATAATTTTGGCCCCGTCCCCTAAACGATTGTCACAGTTTTGGCCAATTACAGCAGGGGGCTAAGATGATGCGATATTTGCGTTATTAAGCCCTGCCCCCAACCACTTATCTATTGCAGGGGCGAGAACCGAGAGAAATGCGGGAGTCTCCCGGACATGCGTTAAAGAAAGGCAGCTAATGAATCTCTAGAGCCTGAAGTGTCTTTTACATTTCTGTCTCCATTACTGAAGTCATGTTGTCTTACCTGTCAGTCTTTGATTAAATCTTGGTCTCCATGAAAATGGCCACCTCCATAGGCATCAATACATGGACATAGGACACAATTTCTGAACTGTGTCATCATGCCACAGATGGCGAAGCCAACCACGTCTTGTACTGGCTCAGCATCAGGGAGAATGCCAGACTCTTCAGGGAGTGAGGGAGATCACCCCTATTTCAGGGAGTCTCCCTGACATTTAGGGAGAGTTGGCAAGTATGCTGTACCCCCACTGGTACGCGGCAATGGATGGGTGTTGGGAGGGGTGCAAGGGACAGCTTAAGGCTTCAAAAGCGTTCAGCACACCAGCGAGGCTGCGGGCACAGCCCCTGTCCTGATTCCCAGCCCTCTAAAGTCGGGAGCTATGCCAAAAAGGTATAAATTCCCTGTAACAATTACAGCAGATACTTCACTCCGTTGTATAAACAGTAAATTCAAAGTCATTTTCCTGTGCCTGCACTGTAGCTTTACTGCAATGTAATAAACTCCAATGAATATATTTCACACCTCGTTCGCTCTCTACAACTGGAACAGACACAAAAGAGCTTGGTCTTGGCTGCTCTCCTGATGTCCAGCGTGAGCACAATGCCGGCGTAGAGGCAGCCGTCTCTTCACTAACTCAAAGCGTCAGGTACAGTAGGTCAGGCCTCCACCTCCACGCTGGGAGGAAATCTGCGTGGCACCTTTGATGGTTTAACAATTGCTCACCGTTAAGCCGTAATTAAAAGCGATCTTTGCATCAGGCTTCCAATACGCGGCGAGTCTGGTTACAGCATGAACAAGCTCCATCTGTTCCGAGCTGGGGAAATGTGCAAGATCATTTCAACGGTTTACACACTGGGCGACGGGGCTATTTATAGAGCCGGGTGCCTAAGAGCCATTGTATGAAATGTTAAAGCCCGCGCACTGTCTAGGTGCACTGCTGTTATGCTGAAAGTTTTCAGTAAAGTTGCTATAATGGGAGGACGGGGGCTTTTTTCCTGTAATGTCTGCAAAAATCAATACCTGTGAAAGAGAGCTGACGCCACGCTGAGAGGAATGACTAACGTGTCTAAGTCTCTACTGCCGGGGACAAAGGGCCGTGTAATAAAAAATAAGATGAAGACACCGACACTGTGAATATATTTCTTACCAAGATGAATTACTCACAGAAAGTCTTTCAATCTGTTCCGTTAATTATGGATTCGTTTTATTTCCTCTTTTCAAATATGTAATCTACTTGTGGCGCCCCGGCTGTGGTAGAACTACAACTCTCAGCATACCCTGCCAGTAAGGAGCCAATTGGTCTGTCCATCGAGCCCTCCCGCCTGTGACAGAACATGCTGAGAGTTGTAGTTCCACAACACCCGGAGAGTCACAGGTTGGCTAAACCTGAGGAACATGACACACGATAAGTCTAAGGGAACTGGTGGTTGCCTTGTAGTATAAGTTTTTCCAATTAATCCTTATGTCAACGCACCCTATTTTGTTTTTGTTCATTTCCAGACTTGTGGCGTGGACTGCAGGGTGGCTCAGTGGTCAGCATCGCTGCCTCACAGAGCTGGGTCACGCGTTTGATCCAAACCAAGGCCCCGATTTGTGTGGAGTTTGTATGTTCTCCCCGTGTTTGCGTGGATCTCCTCCCACACTCCAAAAACATACTGGTAGGTTAATTGGCTTCAGTCAAAACCCTATTTATAAAAAAAATTACACTTGCATTTTGGGATAGGGATCAGTGTTCCCTATGTCTGCAGTCTGTGTATGTTCTTATAGTGATATTTTTAATAAAATAGCACTTGTTGTTTATTCGGGAACAGTACTTAGGATCTAAAGGTTCATGTTTTTTATAGCCGAGTATAAATATCCATACTCAGCAATCCTGACTTCACTTACTGTATATCGAATTGTTTGCTAAATCTTTAAAACTTATTACAACTGAATTGACTGAGTACTGTATGTCTCTAACTACCAAATTAGATTGAAAGCTCTTCAGGCGAGAAGCAGCTCTCTCATTGTAGTCTTACGTTTGATTCAAACGTAAGACTACAATAAGAAGTTGCTGTTTTTTTTGACTCATTTGTGACTTATGCTGTAAGGTGCTGCACACCTTTTACGGTGACATATACATCAAGCTATATGGACTCTGACATAACATGGCTCCCACACCACGGAACAATTCCCTTTAATATAAATCTAGCATCACAAGTTTATATAACCCTGAAAAGCTTTTCAACATGAAAATGCTATACTGTACAGTAACTGTTCTGCTTTGTGTTTCCTTGAAAGTTATTTTTATTTAGAATCTAATTCATTAGGCTTCACACAGAACCCACTGCCATATTTGTGGGAAAGTCTGTCACACATCCTAAGTAACAGAAAAATATTGAGAGCTGCGTGCTATTAACAGTAGTGCAGGCAGCATTGCCCATGTATATTATAGGGATAGGAAGAGTTGGAGAGCAGCCAAGCACTGTCTAAAGTTATAGCCACGCCCCCATGCATGCTGGCCACGCCCACTGGCTGTGGGGTGGAAAACCCCCATCTACAAATACTGCATTTGCCCCTGGGTATGCAACTGCCCCATCATGGTGGAGAGCTGGTGCTTCTGGTGCATGCAGAAATTCAAGAGTGTTTTTAGGGGAGGGGAGATATTCCTGAAGGTAAGGTATTTTTTTTCACTATGGTCCTTAACAAAGTGTAAAACAGCAAAGGAAACTAAAGATTTGAATTGTAAAGGGCTGTGAATAATGCTGGAACTATATAAATAAATATGAATAATAACAAGTGATAGCAGGAGGGAGTCTGCTGATTACAGACGTCCTCTCACCCCCTCCCAAGGCAGAATCCGCTCAGTGAATGAGGTGAGCCCCCAGCAATTATCTGCAGATCAGCTTCCAGTGCTGCGCTGAGAGCTCTAATGCTGGATTACAGCAGTTCAGGTTACACATACAAAACAGGGTCACATTCTCCCTCATTTACAACATCTGACCTTTACAAAACACTTTCCCATTTAGATATAAATAGAAAGTGGAGACTAAGCAGTCATTAGTTAATATGTATTGGAATGTACCAATGTACAAGTACAAGGGGAAGGGGGGGGGGTGGAAGCTACAAATTATTCATACAAGAACCTGTCAACTGGTTTAAGGGATGATTTGCCTCAAGAAAACCTACACAGATCCGCTATCAATAGCGTAGTCGTTGTTTTTATCCTTCTTTAGATCTACATATTTAGCAACTGTCCCTAATGTCCAGAGACAGTCCCAGTTTTTAAAGTTTTGTCCCTATTATTTTGGCCAAATGCACAATAAAAAAACAACAATTCTCTCCATGCTAGACTCAATTATTAGTCTCCATGTGTCATATATAAATAAATATTTGCTGAATAGGACTATTTACAATGCAAAACAAAGTGCACGATGATAAAAATCAATAGACATGGCATGCTGAGTATTATAGTGCTCCGAAGTCCGCCGAGACATCATCACGTGTAACCCGCGTGGGTGGAACAATCCAACAGCAAAGCGCCCCTCCATCGAGCAACGGATTGAGAAAATGAAAGAGGAAATGATTAGTAAATTTTAAAATGTTGGCAGCAAAGTGTCTACGTAAACGGAGAGTTCCGATGTTATTGCTTAGAATCGGGGGCAGTTTTCAGTGTTCATTATAAAAAATATATATATTTTTACTGTATTTATTGACTACAGTACAGCCTTCCAAGGTTGACTCCATTCATAAGTGTGACCCCCCCACTCACCCGTTTCTCGACAGACCGGATGTCAATGGACTGCACCGTAATGTAATCATCTGCCATAATGCATTGATGGACAACCTGATACACTTCAGGGGCCGCATGGGGCCCTCTAATCTTTAACAGAGCCGCACATTACTCTTAATCCCAGTAATAAATGAAAACAATAGATTTAATCAATGAAAGAGACACCTATCTGTAATAACACACCAGAAGAATTGTATAGAAGTGTTACAAGCTATAACAAACATATCTGACTAGAGCTGGGAGGGAGCTGGGGCCACAGGAGAGGGCTGGAGCTCGTGTGGCCCTAGGGCCATCACTGGTCTAATGCTTAGTGCTATTATAAACTTATAATGGTGGAGAATCTTTACGGTAAAGATACTTGGAAAAGCGTAGTCCATTCCTTTGTTCTTGGTGCGAGTGGAAGTAATTGAATATCTCCCAGGTCATGATTTCATTGCCCCAGTAATATAACGTCTGCAGGGTACATTATGTAAATAACATGATGCATTCTGGTGCTACAAGGGGGCACGGATTCAAAGAGCAGAGGGCGTCAGTTATGATTGGCACATTGGCTTGCCCATACCCGATGACGTACCGATACATCTCTTCTTATGGGACCAGCTGGTTACAAACACCATCCACTATACGCTCCGAAGTTTAACTTTCCACTTCAGTAATAGTTTATTGCTACAATGTTATTAGTCATTCTCTGTACCAAACGTCTGTTTCCTAATTCCTGATCTATGTTTTGTTAATAGGATGTGAAATCCTCGAGCACTTACCGAGGCAAATTTATCGCTTCCTCGTTTAGAAAGTTAAGTTAGTGCTCAGAATGGAGGCAATTCACGATCTGCACTGCAGTAAAGCAGGGGGGGGGGGATGAATTGGCCCAGGTCCCCGCTGACCAGGCAAAAATCTGATCCGTGCTGCTGGCAGTAACCAGGGAGCTGTATGGGAAAATGCAGGTTGTGAGTATTTAACCGAAATGGTCCGTTATCGCACTGTTATTTACAATTCGTTACATTTATCACTTGAGGCAGTATAATCAGGGCATCTCCAAACCAAATTTTAAAGGATAAATCCACCCAAAAAAAACCCAAGTTATTCAGCCAAGATATAATACAAAAACAAGCTAATCGGGCATTGATACAACTTTGTGAATTGCCCATTTTTATGACCGTGAAGTTCACGGAGGCCGTGGTACAGCGTGCTTGAATCAGGGAAGCGTTAGAAGAGGGGAGCGCAGTGGGACAGTCCAGAAGTCAGGACACTACGATCTTGGTGTCTGGACCACGTTCATCTTTGCTCGGTGACGTGGGAAAGTTAGGAGGTATGTCCCATTCGCCGCTGCTCGGCTAAGCACCCAGCCACTGAGGAGTGCATCAAGGACTGGGCGTATTATGCGCAGTGGGATATAGGGAGGCCTAGCGTTTCAAAAGCACTAGACACACCCCTGAGGAATGGCCACGCCCCCATCATCATGTGACCACGTCTTCTACACTGTCTGTCCCGATTTTGAGAGCTGGAAAGTTGGGAGGTATACTAAAAGGCATACTTGACTACTCTCCCGGGATTCTCGGGAGGCTCCCGAATTTCGGGAAGTCCTCCCGGAAGAGTAGGTAAGGCTCCCGCATTTACTGAAATTCACGGCAGTGAATGGAGGGGGTGGGGCTTAATTGTGTCATTAAGCTCCACCCCCTCCTCCTACCCCATGTCATATGACTTCTCCCCCGGATCTCCCAGGAGAAATCTTAAAAGTTGGCATTTATGCTAAAAGGTTAGAAGAACTTTGTATATTTTCATATCCTAATGAACTCTTTCCAAAACTATGTTTTGTTTAGTACAAATAAATCCATGCAGCCAACATATTTAGTTCTGTAGATAAGGGGGGATAGTCTATAAAGGGGAAGGAACGAGAAGTTTTGCTTAACTTCTCTTCAAGATTAACCATCATGTACTCAATGTTCCATAAGGTTATACTGACGTATATCACAATACTTCTTCATCTTCTCATATTAATGAGTAAACAGTGGGTTTGTGTCAGCTATCTCCTCTAATAATACATCGCTTTTATAGAACATGTGCCTGGAGAAAATGAGGAACAAATATCTGAATGATAAAACCCATTGTGGGCGTCATTGATTAATCAACTGTAATCCGGTTTCGGAATGCAATAGACGACCAATGGTTTGGTAACAAACCACCAATTTCTCCAGCTGGCAAGAAATATACAAAAAACAAAGTACTTTAATTATTGTGTTACTTCTAAGTAGCTACAAGACCAGCCGCCAAAAATCTGTGCTAATTAATATTAATAGTCTATAAATCGTGCATATTAATTATTATATGTGAATAATAGGATATCAGGGATATTTTTCTATTTCCATTAAACAAAAATACAGGAAGTTAGACGGTGTTAGCAGCATGTGTCTATCTATGCAGCCGAGGTATTATGGTCTAGATCTGGAAACTGGTTTAGGTTAAGGTTAAGCTTAAGCAATGACTTGGAAATGCCAACAATGTGATGGAACGGACACCCTACACCTTTCCCTCCTGAAATAGGCCAACTACCCCTCACCAGACAAGGCGGGGGAGGCCGTCCGCACTGGAATTAGACATTACCATTTTAAGCTAGGAAGAAATGCAATGGACAGAAAACGAGCAGCAACAGGACACCATAAATTATATAAATGTACGTGAGAAACAGGTATAAGACTGTGGAGACAAATAAGTAAAAATAAAATATGAGGGCTTTCACTCACTGCAGTGGTTGGATAAGTTTACATGTGAGGCTGAAGGTTTATGATACAGAAAATAAACATATTTAAACATCATAAGGGTGATTGTCCACCTGCCCCTTTCACATGAGACCACACCCACTCTGAAGGCTCCGCCTTTCACCCTCACATAGGACAAGGTTTTGCCATGTGAATACCTGTACACGTGTGACAGCCAATGTAACACGTCCTCTTTATATAAGATTGGAAGCAGCGAGAAAAAGGGGAGAACAATCCACATTATAGGACTTTACCTGGATCTAGCAGTGCTTGCTGAGATGACCATTTATTTCAGTTCCATTACTTGCTTTCTCTTACGGAGAATCCATTTACCTCCTGAGATTCTCCTGTCCTTCCTATGGAGGTATGATCATTTTTTCATCTATACATTAACTTGAAGATGTGGATTTAATACAAGGAACATACTTGGGAGCGGCTTATGATGTGATTAGGGGCAGGGCCAGTATGAGAAAGGTCCAAAAATATGAAAGCAGGCAAACGGTTGGCAGACAGAACCACCAAACATTGCTCACAGCCGGCAAAATGGCATGACATTAAAACTGCTAGTGACTGGATAGGCTGCATTCTCAGTGATGTCACTGGTTCCTAGTGACTGGATAGGCTGCATTCTCAGTGATGTCACTGGTTCCTAGTGACTGGATAGGCTGCATTCTCAGTGATGTCACTGGTTCCTAGTGACTGGATAGGCTGCATTCTCAGTGATGTCACTGGCTTCTAGTGAATGGATAGGCTGCATTCTCAGTGATGACACTGGTTCCTAGTGACTGGATAGGCTGCATTCTCAGTGATGTCACTGGTTCCTAGTGAATGGATAGGCTGCATTCTCAGTGATGTCACTGGTTCCTAGTGAATGGATAGGCTGCATTCTCAGTGATGTCACTGGTTCCTAGTGACTGGATAGGCTGCATTCTCAGTGATGTCACTGGTTCCTAGTGAATGGATAGGCTGCATTCTCAGTGATGTCACTGGTTCCTAGTGACTGGATAGGCTGCATTCTCAGTGATGTCACTGGTTCCTAGTGACTGGATAGGCTGCATTCTCAGTGATGTCACTGGTTCCTAATGAACGGATAGGCTGCATTCTCATGAATATTAGTTTAAACCAAAATGATTGTCTCCATTTAAATAATAGGTCCAGTTTACATTGGATAATAGCCAAAACAAGTCGCTTTTAAGATAACTTAATCCACTTTCTTTAGGAATCCTTTTAATGCATTTGGAAAAAAAACACCATCCGTCAGCAGCAATGGTCTTGTAAAAAGCCTATGCAATGTGAATCTACTTAGTGCTTTGCAAATAGTACTGTGTCTAAGGTAATTCAGTTCAGCCCTAATTAATTTACCAGTGCAGAGCTCAGAAATTATAAGGGCCCATCGATTGTCAGGAATCGACAATGTATATATCGTGATCCTGTTATTTGATTAAACAAAACCATAAATTGCCGTGATTTTTGCCTATATGTGTGAGAACGCGCGCGGGTGAGAGAATGACAGGAAAGTGAGGCTGTTGCATCAATAGACCTGAAATATTTCTTTATAGATGCAGACTCTGCTATTTAAATCATACTTAATAGATGTCGCCAGGACATAACACAGCGAGGGGCTGACGTGAGCAGAAAAACCTAATTTCATTCCAGGAAAACCATAATGATCTAAGCGAATGCTAATAATTGTTATATCAATCACTAGTATTTTTATTGCTGAATTTGCAGAGTAGAATGATTTGTACTAGACATTCCCAGCCCTCTGTCTTTAGTTCCTATAACCGTACTTAGAGATTTAGAGCACGATTCAAGCAGATCAGAGGTTAATGTCAGGCTGAATATTCCATGGATAGTCTGACATAGTTCTGTAACACATGAAACCCATTCCCCTTTATTCAGCCTAGCTCTCAGACATCTGCCTGCAAACATACATTTTCCATTTCGGATTGCATCAGTTCACTAAGGGGTATATTTACTAAAAAGCGGCTTTGAAAAAGTGGAGATGTTGCCTATAGCAACCAATCAGATTCTAGCTGTCATTTTGTAGAATGCACTAAATAAATGATAACTAGATTCTGATTGGTTGCTACAGGCAACATCTCCACTTAGTTATATGGAAATATACACTTTTATTGTAAAACACCAGTCTGCAAAGAAACTTTATTGGAGATTCTGGGCCTGTTTCAAGCTCAATTATGTAAGTACGTAGGTAGCGTTATAAAATGAGAGCACTGAAGTTGAGTGTTGTTCCCGCCAACTGGATCTCAAGATACCTTTAAATTTGAATCTGGGTGTAGGTTTGCTCTACCCAGACAGTGCTTAGACTACGTACGTAGACAGACAGAACAGAGTTCAGGATACGCACATGTGTATTATATAAGGTTACAGCAGAATGCATAAACTTCAAAAACTTTTTTTTGATCATAAAATAACAACGGTTCTAACTACAATCATTTAAAAAAAAAAAAAAATTGAATTTTTTTTTTTTTTTTTAAATTAATCACATAAAGATGATTGCAAGGCGTACTTCACACTGGCCAACTCTCCCTGAATGTCACGGAGACTCCCTGAAATATGGGTGATGTCCCTCACTCCTTGAAGAGTCCGGCATTCTCCCTGATGCTGAGCCAGTACAAGACGTGGTTGGCTTCGCCATCTGTGGCATGATGACACAGTACAGAAATTGTGTCCTATGTCCATGTATTGATGCCTATGGAGGTTGCCATTTTCATGGAGACCAAGTTTTAATCAAAGACTGACAGGTAAGACAACATGACTTCAGTAATGGAGACAGAAATGTTAAAGACACTTCAGTCTCTAGAGATGGCTGCTTTTCTTTAACGAATAGTTTCCTACTCTTCCGGGACGGCCAGGAGACTCCCGCATTTCTGGGAGACCTCCCAGGAGAGCAGGGCAAACTCTCAGTTCTCGCCCCTGCTATAGATAAGTGGCAGGGGCGGGACATAATGACGCAAATACCGTGTCATCTTAGCCCCACCCCCTGCTGTAATCGGCCAAAATTGTGACAATCGTTTATGGGGCGGGGCCAAAATGATGTGATTCATCAAGCCCCGCCCCTGCACGCTCACCTCCCACAGGATCTCCCTGTAACCAACGAGGAAAAGATGGCAAGTATGTGTTAGTCCACCTCTTCCCTCCCCGTTTTGTCTCTCAAGTCGTAGGCCGTCGTGTCATTCGCAGTCAGACGTGATTTGCATGCAATTGCGATCATTGGCGTAAGTTCCGTTCCTGCGCATGCGTAGAGCTATTTCACGCCAGATACACTACACAAAAAGACTTGTGTCTGAACATGTATCAGGTCTCCTGTCTTTTTTTAATTACAAATAATGGTAAGTGAACTGAGGTGAAATGTTCGAGTTCTGCGTCGGAACCGATCATTCTGCAGTCGTGAAGTTGCGAGGACTCAATCTTCAAGTTCCACATCATACTCGCCTACATTCAGGCAGTGCAGTCCGGGAGAGGGGTGTGACTAGAGGGTGGGAGGGGGCGCGGTCAATCACATCATTTTGACCCCGCCCCCCCACTACGAAAATGCAGTTTTGTCGATGGGCCAAACTGATGAAATTCACCGCAAATCGCGTTATTTTGGCCAGGGAATTGCGGGATGCAGGAGACTTGCCAGCTCTCCCGGGAGTCCGGGAGACCGACGCGGATTCTGGGAGATGTGTTAAGTATGTTCCACATTGGATTCATCCTTCTGCACTCTATTCGGACGTTATAGTCTGTGTATAGGGCTGGGGCGACCTCAATCGATCCATTTCACTGTAAAGTGTGGTTGAATTTGGACTGGGAACACTTACGGCCAAATTACACCCGCTGACCAAGATAAATTGTGTAGTCAAATGTGGAGCAGTTTTGAAAATATTGTTAAGCTCTAATTACAACATTTAACTTTGATAATGGTAAAACTAAAAAAAAAATAATAGTTTTCCGCTAGTACGTCACAACGTCAGAGAGGTCTTTAAGGTATAAGGACGGCTTTGTAGTAACTGCCTCAGGTTGCAAAATGCTCTGAGATCATCCAATCCCCTTAAAATATCCGGACCCCCACGTGTAACAAATACAGGATGGGGGGACCTCGTTCATGGAGCCAGAACTGCAATAACTGGGACAATAACAAAGTTCCACATAACATGAAATTTAAATAAAAATAACATACTTAAGTATTCACTTCTAGCTCCATATGTTGCAATAATATATTACAATATGCAGTAAGCGTGTCTCTCCGTGGGTCCGGGGGGATGTGATCTGCACACATTACAATCATTCCTCGCTCTGACAATGGTCTCCTCTGGACATGAATGTTTGATGGGCTGCGAGTTCCTCTGAGAATAGCACTTTAGTGATTAATAAGTCATTGGCTGGAGCATGAAATTAAAATGAAGTGGGGAATTCACTTGCGCTCCTGATAAGTCCTAGCCCGTCTGTTGTCCCTGGATTTAGTATCAGACAACACACACATGAATCCTCGCTGTGATCAGGAGGAACACGTCTAGTATGTTTTAGTAGAGTTTAGGTCTTTTCTTAAGAAGCTACAAGTTACTGGGGACGATTTATCAAAGGGGAAAAAAAACAGCTTTTTTTTTCCATCTCGGCAACCTCTGGGGAAGCCTAAATATAAGTATCATGGCGGCACTCACAGCACCGCCATACTTCATAATTGCCAACCTTTCAAAAGTTAATTCCGGGAGATCCCGGGCAGCGGGCGTGGTTGGTGGGCAGGAGGGGTAGGGCGCGGTCAATCGGGTCATGTTGGCCCCAACCCCGCAACAAAAATGGCGTTTTGTTGCAGAGGGCGGGGCCAAAACGCAGTGATTCACCGCGAATCATGTCATTTTTACGAGTAAGTGCCAGTATGCGGGATACTTGCCTGCTCTCCTGGGAGTCCGGGAGACCTACACAAATTTCGGGAATCTCCCGGACATTCCGAGAGAGTTGGCAAGTATGCCATACCTGTTCTGATGGTTTACAATCATTAAAAAAAAGCTTTATATTATATGAATAAAGCATTTCTAACATCTAAGGTTTTATAGTATTTTATATTTTTTAAATAATTTGTTAATGCGTTTTTATATTTTGATTTATTTAATTTTTAACAAGTGGAAATGAAAGCTCAAATCTGGTGTTCCAATTCCGTTGCGCATGCGCTAGTTTGTCCCATGTATGTCAACCAGACAGCTATCTCTGAATATTGCAATTTTGACAACCCTCCCTATTTTTCAGGGCAACTCCCTGCTTTTGAAATTTTGGGACAGCCCCTTCCTCTTTATGACATGCTACACGCCATCTAGTATGTTACCGGACGGAGAAAGCTCAAGGGCGCCGTTGATATGGAGGCCCTTGACGAGAAGGACACGGTTTTTCATGTCTGATTAAAAAAGCAATGTCGTACAATTCTAACTTTGGGCCGTTTTGCAGAGAAGCAATATTCAGGCGATACATTTTAGCGTTCCACTTTAGTGTAGCCATTCAGTGGAACGCCGGTCCACACTGTATTTATAAATTCTAGCATGTATAGTCTATAAAATTCAGATCGGTTGTGCAGATTGGGCAGAATTCCACGCGGAAGACGTGAGGTCAAATACCGTTGGAGAAATGTGCAAAATTCTGCGTCTGAATGAGGCATGAGGAGAGTACTCCACCAATAAAGTTGTGAGTACTCTACCAAAAAAGTTGTGAGTACTCCACCCAAATTGTGAAACTTTTTCTCCTATCTATTTTTAAGACAATGATGACATGTTTGCATTCATAGGCAAATTCTTCCATGCATACAAACAGACGGATTATTAGGCTATAATTGTAATAAGCGATATCTGTGCCCAATATTATAAACCTAAACTCCGTCACAAATCTTCTACTTATTTTCTTGTAACCCTGCGCTCATTAGAGGATCAACAAATGTTCATGAATATTTGAGACTGTCGTGTAATTTGCCTTTGGGCAGCAAAGGGCTTACTGGTCGCTCCGGGCTGAGTTATTAGGACATAAACTAACTGGTTTTCATGCAAACAATTTTGTCGACAGAAGTGTCCAATCATTTGTCCGCGCTCCATTAAACTCACAATTTATCGTTCAGTGCCCTGGAAGCAAGAAGGACATAACCTGCGCAGAAACTAGCTGACATCGAGATTCAAACTGACTTACTACTTACTAAGCAGATGCTGACTGTCACCTGGACGGATAGGAAAGAATCAGGCATGTAAGAGATGAAGATATTTCACATTAATCATTCATGTAGCCTCCGGCGGCTGAGCGTATAGATATGCGCAAGGACTAAAATGCAGTGTCAAGTGGGAGAAGATTAACGTAGCCACCTTCTGTACCCGCTGCACTGAACACAGGAGAGTGCTCTCTCTCTCTCTGTTAAGAACTAATTGCCAGTAGCAAAAACAGGTTTACAATCCAGCACTTAGTTGATGAGCGGCTCGGCACGTCATTTTATACAACTATTTTTTTGTTTTCCCTTTCACAGCTATTTTATTTTTATTGCATACCCAAAACATGATGGCAATATGATTTGTGAACCATTGTTATTAAGTTTGCCTCTGCCATATGGTTTAAATAAAGCATTTATGCTTACAAACTCTTCAGCTTGAAGGGTTAACTGTGATGTACAGTGAAAGGTAGTCAGTGCAGCAGGAAGAAATAACAGCTGCTTGTCTGATACATTTGTTATAATAAATAAAAAAGATCAGCTGGGTCCCGCAGCCTACAGGCAAATGTATTAGGACACCATCCGTAAGTATTGTATATAAGCCATAAGGAGTGGCGCCCTTTCAAATTAGAATATCAATATGAATTAAAAAAAAACATTGCACTGATTTGTCCATTTTAAGAAATACATCACCAAGATATGTTTTATTAATAGGTAGAGCAAACAGTTCTACAAAAATTAATTGAATGAAGTAGAGCTTCCTAAAGGGATAATGACTTTCCCACAAAATGAACCAAAGTTGTAGCAAAATGCTACTAACCTTTCACAACAACCAGAACCTAAAGAACACTGAAATGTGGCTGCAAAAACTGCACTGTTTAGAAAATACATGAAATGTTCAATTTAAAGAGCAAAGAAACCTTCTATAGGACACTTTTATTAATTAGAGGCAATTTACAGTACTAATGACCTAAATAATGCACCAAAAATGAGTGAAGAATTGTCTGTCCCATCCTCTTGATAAAAGCTGACACTTAAAAATCTTTAGTCCTCTAACTTGCTTCACTCTTCAAAGCATACTTGCCAACTGCCGGAGACAAGTTTCCGGGAGAGGGGGCGTGACTGGAGGGCGGGAAGGGGCGGGGCGAGGCCACTCACGTAATTTTGGCCCCGCCCCCATGACGGGGTTACGGGGGCGGGGCCAAAATTACGCGAGTGGCCTCGCCCTGCCCCCTCCCGCCCTCCAAAATGGTGTGAATCACAGAGAGTCGCTTCAAATGACGCGATTCTCAGTGAAAACTGGGATGTGGGAGAAATGCCAGCGAGCCCGGGAGCCCGGGAGACTGACCCGAATTTCGGGAGTCTCCCGGACTTTCCGGGAGAGTTGGCAAGTATGCTTCAAAGCTGAAGAAGAACACAGATCATGGTGATTTCTTGCAGTCTCCTTGTTACTGAATGTACTCCTTACAGAATAGGGCAGTAAACAAATGCAATTGTTTAATATTTGCCCTCTTGTAGTGGGTTTCCTCCGGGTGATCCGGTTTCCTCCCACACTTCAAAAACATACTATTAGGTTAATTGGCTGCTAACAAATTGACCCCAGTCTGTGTATCTGTCGGTGTGTGAGTGTTAGGGAATTTAGACTGTAAGCCCCAATGGGGCAGGGACTGATGTGGGTTCTCTGTACAGCGCTGTGGAATTAGTGGCGCTATTTAAATAAATGGCAATGATGATCAGTAGACTTTTAAAAACCGTCGAGGAAAATTTAAATTCAACCAAATGCAGTTAGGTCCATTTATATTTCGAAACTGACACCATTATTGTTATTTTAGATGTTTAGCAAACCATATTCAAGTTACAGTTATATAATGGATATGGGTCTAAAGTCCAATTTTAATTTGCAGATATTCCCATCTAATTTGGTGGAAGGGTTTAGAATTTACAGCTGTTTAATATGTAGCCCCTTCTCTTTAAAGGGACCAAAAGTAATTGGACAATTGACTCAAAAGCTGTTTCATGTACAGGTGCGGGCTATTTCTTCGCGTACACACATCCACATTTGCTCGACTTCGTGTCATCGTTGATCGCGATTTTTAGAAAGTTTAGAAAACCAAATCAAACGATACAATGTGCTTTGGTGTGAAAAAACCTCAACGTGGGAGAGTGCACACTAATGTAATATCTGACCAAACGGTCGTCTATTGTGTGATCTGCACGATAATTGCATGAAATTACTGTACTGTGTACCCAGCTTTAGGCTGCAAAAACAAAAAATCCATCAGAGAGATAGAGGGAACCTTACCAAATCAATTTTGGTACATTCTGAGAAAAACAACGCACTGGTGAGCTCTGCAACACAAACAGGCCTGGACGTCCACGGAAGACAACAGTGGTGGATGATCCCAAGATCCTTTCCACGGCAAAGAAAAACCACTTCACAACATCCAGCCAGGGGAAGGACTCCAGGAGGTAGGCAGATCATTATCCAGGTCTACCATAAAGAGGAGACTTCACAAGAGCAAATACACAGGGTTCATCACAAGGAGCAAACCATAAGCCTCACGAATATGAAGCTCAGATTAGACTTTGCCAAAAAAACATCTAAAAAATCCAGCCCAGATCTGGAACAGCATTCTGTGGACTGATGATACCAAGAGTATGAAGAAGGATTGGAGTGGCTCATGGTCCAAAGATACCACATCATCTGTAAACCACGGTGGAGGCTGTGCCATGGCGTGGGTAGACATGGCTTCCAGTGGCACTGGGTCACTAGTGTTTATTGATGAATTATGAAGTGTATAAGGATATACTGTCTGTGTTACGGTTGTCTGTTTTCCCCCGATTCGGGACCCTTGGGTCTTGCTGAAGCAGGAGTGTAGCAGAAACTGGAGGCCTTGATAAACCCTCTGCTCATCTGCAGTGCACTGAGCTGCGCTAGCAGGATAGGAGTCTAGGAACAGAATCTGTGCCAGAGTACAGAACTGGAATCCGCTGTTGCAACACTCTGGAACTGTCCGTGGGAACTTAACCCCGACACCTGTAACCAGGACCACGGTGCTATAGCCCACTATTAGGAACTCAGAATGTGCAACACTTGGAAACTCAGAACAGAATGAGCTGAATGTGAGGCAGTCACAGACCTGGAACCCACTTACAGCTACACAGAACTGGAAATGAGCCCTAGAGACTCAGAACCAGCCCCAGCAACAGAAACGGTGATACCGGCAAAACCCCCAACACTGCAAAATAAGCACTAGATAATACAACGTTCTTGCTGAGGTATGAGCACTCTGATTGCCTGGAATTACAGTGTATTCAGGAACAGTGCTGGAAACAACTGGAGCCTGGAACCAAGAAATATCCTCAGAAGAGAAAGTGTGCTGTTCTGGCAATAAGCAGATCACAGGAGCAGTTAAAAATTGGGTGTTCCTAATACCTATTGGTTGCACATATCATGTGATCCCAGCTGCTGAAATCTGGTTGGGCTGGAAGGTCACCTGACTGAATCCAAGATGGCCGTGGCCATGTAGAGGAACAAACAGCAGGTGTTTGTTTACAAATGAAGTAATGCTCAAGACTGCCGCAGGCGACCAGGAGAGACCAGGCTAGCCGTAATATCACAGCGGCGGACATGTTATGTGTGAAAAAGAACCCGACATAGGACAGTCTATTCAGATTCAGCAAAGTTGATTGGATGGCGCTTCACAGTACAGATGGACAATGACCCAAAAAATTCCGCGAAAGCAACCCAGTAGTTGTTTAGGACAAAGAAGTAGAATATTCTGCATTGGCCGAGTCAATAACCTGATCTCAACCCGATCCAGCATGCATTATACTTGCTGAAGACAAAACTAAAAGGCATAAAAACCCACAAACAAACAACAACTGAAGACAGCTGCAGTAAAGACCTGGCAAAGCTTTAAAATGAAAAAACCCAACATTTAGTGATGTCCATGGGTTCTAGACTTCATTGCCTGCAAAAGATTTGCAACAAAGTATTAAAAATGAACATTTTATGTATGATTATGTTAATTGGTCCAATTACTTTTGAGGCCCTGAAAATAGGGGACTGTGTATTAAAATGGTTGCAATCCCTAAAAGTTTCATATAATATTTTTGCTCAACCCCTTGTCTGAACTTCTATTGCATCTCCATTGTTTCATTTCAAATTCATTGTGGTGGATTACAGAGCAGAAATTAACGAAAATGTGTTACGGTCCTAGATGAACATTATAGAGATTCATCCAATTCAAGATTAGATAACTAGGACTCAAGTCTGTACTCTCGGAATCTTTCGTTTACTGTCAATGCTCTTAATCACTGAGCCAACCCATCTGACTGTAAGCCTGTCCTTTGAAGCTGGCAGGACATGCTGGGAATTGTAGTCTCACAAACAGTTGGAGAGTCACATGCTGCTGACCTAAATAGTATTATGTGAGACAATAGTTACATTTGTGGGAACTGCATATGAAAGTTTGTTGCTAGGTTTTTTTTTTGTTGCAAAATGCTCAATTATCCCTGAAGAAAGTGAATGGAAGCATTCAAGTCAAATCTGAGAAGAGGGCATTGTAACATATTGTGACCCTCTGACTTCTGTGTAGGCATGTTGTCCGGCTGTATAATCTGCCCAGTTGGCACTGGTCTATCCCTGACTCATGGAGAGTAGAAAGCACCATTCACCCCTCTCTCTGCAGCAGAAGACGGGGGCTCCCCCTGCTGTGTGAGAATCTGCTGCTCAATGTTGATGCAACCGGACAGCCAACAATCTGGATATTTTCCTGCAATGAGTTTGCTCCTAGCGCCGGATTTGGTTTCACACTGCAAACATTAACCACCGTCCTGACAATTATTCTAGACATTTAGAGTCTGTTCATTAAATGTTTACCCACATGGAGCCGGCTGGATCGGTCTTTATATGGTTTTTAAACGGTTGATTTAGAGCCGTCACTGCACAGCGTAACCGCCTACTCTCCCGGATTGTCAGGGAGACTCCTGTATTAGAGGGAGACCCCTGCAACTACACAGACAGCAGACAATTCTCAGAGGGAGCACTTACCTGCCACAAGGTGTACAGGGACGTGACACAAATGGCATCATCGAGCTGTACCGAACTCAGGCGCAGACTAAGGCAACATCATCATCATTGATTTATATAGCGCCAACATAATCCGTAGCGCTTTACAATTGGGGATAAACACAGTAAACTATTAAACAAACTGGGTAAAACAGACAGAGAGGTGAGAAGGCCCTGCTCGCAAGCTTACAATCTATGGGACAATGGGAGTTTGATACATGAGGTTAAGTCTACATTTTGCATTTCGGCCCAGCCAGACTGCAAAGGTAAAAGCTAAATGATCCCACCACGCAACAATGTTGGTCAGGAGGTAGTTGTCTTGTGTGAAATTGTGTAACGGGTGGTGATAGGGTAATGTAGTGAGGTTAAGAGGGTGGTTGAGGAATATTATAAGCTTCATCATAATCATCATTTATTTATATAGCGCCAACATATTCCGTAGCGCTTTACAATTGTCTGAAGATGTGGGTTTTCAGAGAACGCTTGAAAGTTTGTAGACCAGAGGCACCATTTATCATACAGATAATAATAGTATTTTCCTTTCTTTACGAATGTGACTAAATGTCTGCCGCTCACATCTGCGTCCCCATGGTTTTTAGGTGCATCCACACAGATCCATTGCGCGCAGCTTTGCATCACAGGAACGCGCAAGCTGAGAAAAGCACAAACGTCTGTTAAGTCCGCTCCTTCATCACCTCATGGCATTTAAGTCTTAATGTCATGAGAATGAGGGGACACCAGGCTTTTTATATTATCTATGTCATATCTGTTATTTACATTGGTTTATATGTGTATATGAATACACGTTGCTGTATAATATGCCCCAAAAACGCTTTTGAAATGTGGAAGCGGAATCAGGCAGATTATTGCTGCTATGAGTAATACAATCAGACAATATTCGGTCAGTTGATCTGTCAAGTCTCCAGTATGTCGGAATGGCCCCGATGAGCTGTGTTGCGCTTTTAGATACATTCATATAAAGTTTTTTGCGTATACTTTGCCTTACGACACTTTACGTCTGGAGAGGATACAAAATTGTCGTGTTCATGTAATTTCGACTGGATTAGACGTTGACGCAGGTGCAGGTACCCCCGTCAGGAGGAATATCTCTTGCCGGTGATGGAGGGCCGGTGGAAATATACAAGATGATGATGACGACTCTTCCGATTGGCTGTTTACGCCTTGACCTCCAGCTGACAGTTCTGCATTCATTAGCACTTAATTGTCATTTCCAAATGGACCGCAGCAGGATAGATGATTAACATTTAATCTTTGCAAGTGATAAACAACAGATGTGGTGGTATTGTCTTTCACCTTTTTTAATATATGATAAATGTGACTTTTGCTTTTATTAAATAGACATTGTGCATCTGATTGCCTTACGCTATTGTACACAAGATAATAATCTATTAAAACATGTTTTTATTACATCGCTAGCTTGAATACAAACACGATAACGCCACTTCTGCGTCATATACATATAAAACACTTATGTACGCTAAGCTTCTGTCAGGCGTACAAACACTGGTACGCCTGGTGTAACATACCACGCTCTTTGCGTTGTTCGCTTGGTAAGATGTGTCTAACTCTATGTACAGACGTGAGTATGCTTTTTCTTGCGTGCGTCTTTTCCTATGTGTGTCAAATCAAGCCCCTCCCTCATCCTTTCAATAGGTCATAGTAAGTAGGGAAGTATGACCAATCCTCTGACACTAGGTCACGTCCCCAACTATTGCACTGTACACTGATAATTGCACACGAATAAGATGAATATTAGGGGGTAAATGTATGAACATGCGGGTTCTTCAACACCCGCGTGTTCGGCTTTTAAATTTCAAGCGGCGCTGCATTGTAAAGGGAAGTTTCCCTTTACAATGTAGTGCCGCTTGAAATTTAATCGCTGAACACGCTAAACACGCGGGTGTTGAAGAACCCGCATGTTCATACATTTACCCCTAGGGCTCTGAAAGGAGAAAGGGGTATTATAGATCAGAGACAAAAACAATGGCACTCTGCCTAGCTTCCATAAAAGTGTCACAAAATCTATTTGTAAAGCTCAGCATGCATTGAAGTCCTATGCTAAGTACCCTACTATACATGCAGCACAGTGGCCTAGTGGTTAGCACTTCTGCCTCACAGCACTGGGGTCATGAGTTCAATTCCCGACCATGGCATTATCTGTGTGCAGTTTGTATGTTCTCCCAGTGCTTGCGTGGGTTTCCTCCGGGTGCTCCAGTGTCCTACCACACTCCAAAAACATACTGGTAGGTTAATTGGCTGCTATCAAAAGTTGACCCTAGTGTGTCTGTCTGTCTGTGTGTGTGTGTGTGTATGTTAGGGAATTTAGACTGTAAGCTCCAATGGGGCAGGGACGAGTTCTCTGTACAGCGCTGCGGAAATAATGGCGCTATATAAATAACTGATGATGATGATGATGATGCAGTCTAAATATTCCCACCAGACAAACACAAAGGAAGAATGGAAAAATAGGATTAGAGGATATTTAAGGTATTAAAGGTAGCCCAAGTGACTGCTCTTGAAAATACATTTGAGACTAGATATTCTATATGCTAAACACTGTTACTTAGTTTGATGACCCCTTCAAGGTACAACGGGTTATTTTAAAGCACAACCGGATGAACAAAATTGATTAAAGAAAGATAAAACAATAGAGGATACGAACAGTCTCCCAGACGTAATCAGTTTGACAGCATAGAAAGAGTAGATATGCAACGTTCAGACAGCCAATCACGTCCAGTGACATCATCGCCATTGAACCATTGGACTCACTTGCCCTAATGGCCCCAGATTTATTCACAGACACACCGCATCCTGCGCTGCTAACGTCTCGTTGATAGAATAAACGTCCGGGTGAGTGAAATCTAGCATGACAGCCCCAATTACAATGACTGATATGTTTGCACAAAAAGTTTCCCAATGAGCACAAATCTCCGCACAAATGTCTATGAACCAAAACATCATTTAAATACAATGTTTAGGGTTATTTGCACAGCCCGCTGTCATGTTATTATTTATTGGGAGTTTTTTTTTTTTTTGCTAAAGTCAAAAACTTTTAATGAAGTTCCAAAAAAGCGCAGAATGCACGATAGAGCTTCAATACTGGGGGCTGATATCCAATTACTAATTGTGTACAGCTAGAACACAGTTTGTAGCATACGTGGGTAAATCAAGTTAAATCCAGGAAGTTGAACTTTAAAGACCACAACGAAGTCAGACAAGTGAGATGGGTCCTATTTAAAGCTTTACCCCTCACTTACATAACAAATCTGCAGTAGTGAAACAAATGCGGCTTAATCTCTCAAAGACAAAGTCGGTGTCAAAGAGCACTTAGATCTGGCGGCAGAGTAGACACTCGCTTCTGGAAGAGCACGCACTCATTAAGTAATCTTCATCATTACTGTAACTGGTGCGAGAGAATGGTCTGCACCTCTCTTTAGATTGTAAGCTCTCGTGAGCAGGTCATTCCTCCCTCATGTTCTCCTTCTTCCACATTCGTTACCACCAGCATCCCTATGTCTTCCTTCTTTTTCTCAGTCCAGGGGGTATATTAACTAAACTGCGGGTTTGAAAAAGTGGAGATGTTGCCTATAGCAACCAATCAGATTCTAGTTATCATTTATTTAGTGCATTCTACAAAATGACAGTTAGAATCTGATTGGTTGCTATAGGCAACATCCCCACTTTTTCAAACCCACAGTTTAGTAAACATACCTCCAAGATTCTAATCCTGTGTGCCCCGCCCTCTCTACTGGGTACAGGCTCAGCCAGGACTGTCCTCCCCTTCATCCCCCCCTCTTCCCATGCCTCATGTTTTAGGAAGAGGTTATCGCTGGAGCTCGGGCCAAAGTGAACAAGTCTTCTGTGAATACACTTGTACCCAATGTAGAGAACACAGCACAGATAGGTCCTACCAGGTATAAAGACCTGTCTGAAGGGCACAGACATAAGACAGAAAAAGGAATCAATGTGTTTATTAAACAAAATCCAGACGTTTATAATAAAGGGTTGAAATCTTGTCATAGAAACCACCTGATTACTGTCTGTTGTCTGCACATTAATTGTTTAAGAATTTCTTAGCTTACAGTTTTATTGCCAAATATCCAGTATTTCCAGCCAACGTCAATATGAATACAGCATGCCATGCAAATAAATCCAATTAACCAATTTCACGCATGGCAGATTCCTGGTATATTTCAGTTCAAAAGGCAAATCTGTGCAGAACGTCAGCAATGGAACTGAAAATCGTGAATGTAAGTATTTTCTTTCAGTGTTATACAATGTAAGTGTAGGTCCAAAAACATGTAGGAGTTCTCCTTATAATGCATATTGCCCCAATATTTTCATTTTGCATAATCCAAATCTACTGACATCACTGAGAATGCAGCCTATATCCTCCTATTGCAGGTAAAGGACTCTTACTACAGCATATGATTTCAGGGGTGAAACGTGGAGGGACTGGGCGTATGTAAGTAGTCAGTGTACAGTAAGGACGTGTCAAGCTGGAGCGCACGAAGCAGAGTCCGATTCAAGCTTTGGGCATCTCTCAGGTACGTGATTTTCAGCCGTATCTCTTGCACCAGCTACAGGTCAGGTGTAAGTGCTGATTACTAGTGATGACGGCTGTGTATACAGCTAGAACATGTGTTTGTAATCAGGAGCAACTGTTACAGAACGCATTGAGAACATCCCAATAAATTTATATGTACATTTTTTTCCGATGTGTTTCCATGAATGACTATATTATTAACAGGTGACAATAATTATAATTTTCTCTTTATTCTGAGTGTTCTGCTGGTATTTTATATTCCACATATGTATTGTAAGTATCCTGCAGTACAATGCAGCGGTCTCAATACGAAAAGTGCCATATACGCAGAGCGCACCTACACTCGTTTTCAACAATAGACGATTTTTCAGATCCGCTTGTAGCTGAATACAGGCGAACGAACTGTGTGCATTTTTTTGCAAACGCAAAGTACGTTTGTTTTGCCTTCCTTAATGAATAAGGCCCCCTGTGCGCTTTGTGGTTAAATGCTTAACGTGCAAAATAACTATATTCTGTAATTTCACATCACGACACTGTTAGGCCGATAGCCTTTTGAGGATAACAATAGCGGGACACTAACCGGTATTAACGCTACTGAACTAATAGGTGCGGAGTCTAACGTACCCTGGTATTCACCAGGAACCCCCGCAAGGAGGTTTGGACTTCGCTGCACAGGGTACACAGGTCGCAGTCCTACTAGCCAGTTGCCGGTGTAGTGTAGAAGGGTCAGACGGTCCAGGTCGAACCAATCAGGAATGCAGTACCAGGAAGAATTCAAGAAGGTAGTCAACAGGCCGAGGTCGCAGTCAAAGTAGGTCACAAGAAGGAGGAGAAGTCGCCAAGCCGGGTCACAACAATATATAAAGAACACAGGGAGCACAATCAGGATAACCAGGAACACTAGGTATAACCTGTTACTCTGGCACCCTAATGGCGCCAGAGCCAGGTTTAAATAAGGCCAGAACGCTGATGATTGGAGGAGCCAGGGGTGGGGAATCAGCGTGGAAAGGAGCCAGGGCGCATGTGCCCGACAGATCAGACCACCGGAAGCCGCAGCGCGAGTGTTGCTTAGCAACAAGCGCTGCGGCTAAAAGAAGAGAAGGCGTCCATCCCGGACTGACAGGGGATGAGCGGGAACAGAGCCTGACAGTACCCCCCCTCCTCCTCTCCCACAGAGAAGGGTTGGTCTTCAGAAACTTGGCCAGGAGTCAAGGAGCATGAAGATCAGCCTCCAGAATCCAGGATCTCTCCTCTGGGCCATAGCCCTTCCAATGCACAAGATACTAGATAGCCAAGGAAAGGTACCTGAGAACATTCGAAGAGACATTTCTCGAGCTTGCAATACAGGGAATGTTTTCTGAGACGAAAAAGAACTGTCTTGACGTGGAGACGATGGGAACATAGATCAGATGAAAATATTAGAATATCGTCCAGGTAGACAATTACGGATTGGTAGAGAAGATCCCTGAAGATCTCGTTGACAAAATCTTGAAACACTGCTGGAGCATTACAGAGCCCGAAGGGCATCACTAGGTACTCGTAATGCCCATCACGGGTGTTAAATGCAGTTTTCCATTCATCGCCCTTCCGAATGCGTATCATATTATAAGCTCCTCTAAGATCCAATTTAGAGAAAATCTTGGCACCCTGGATGCAGTCAAAGAGTTCTGTAATCAGAGTAAGAGGATAACGGTGTTTGATGGTGATTGCATTCAGGCGACGGTAGTCTATACAGGGTCTTAAGGAGCCATCTTTCTTTTTAACAAAAAAGAATCCAGCCCCTGCGGGGGAGGAAGACTTCCTGATGAATCCCCGCTGAAGATTGTCAGAAACATACTGGGACATTGCTTTAGTTTCAGGTAGAGAGAGCGGATATACCCTGCCCCTAGGGATGGCTTTCCCAGGTACAAGTTCGATGGGACAATCCCACGCACGATGTGGAGGAAGACTCTCAGCGGCAGATTTGCAGAAAACATCCAGGAATTCTAAGTATGGTTCTGGGAGTTTGCTTTGAGAGGCGATAGAAAAACAAGGCAAGTGGTTAGGTGAATGGATTTTAGAGAGACACTTGTCAAAACAAGAAGGACCCCAGGAGGATACTTGGGCATGAAGCCAGTCAAACTGTGGAGCATGCGTTCTGAGCCAGGGTAAACTCAGAATGATGGAATTAACGGACTGCGGAATGACCAGGAACTCAATCCACTCGTGGTGAAGAACCCCTACCTGCAACCCAACTGGACACGTGATACAGGTGATGGAGCCATTGCTGACGCGGTTACCATCAACTGCGGTGAGGACCAAAGGCTGCGGCAATAGATGAGAGGGTATCTGAAACTTGGACACCAGAGTGGCGGAGATGAAGTTCCCTGCGGATCCAGAATCTACGAAGGTGGAACATTCCAGAGAAGTATCCATATATTTGAGGGTGATTGGCATCAAAAAGTTGGTATCCTTTAGGGAGTAGGGAGTATGGAGACTGGATCCTAGGACAACCTCCCCTTTATTGCCTAGGAGGTGGAGTTTCCCGGCCTCTTAGGGCAAGTTGAGAGTAGGTGACCGGATTCCCCGCAGTACAAGCAAAGGTGGTTCCTAATCCGACACTCCCTCTCATCCCAAGACAGACGAGAACGCCCAATCTGCATAGGTTCTTCTACCGGAGGGGCTGGAGACTGAAAGCGAGGAGCCAAGCGAATAGGGCGTCGGTCTTGATTTTTCTCAAAAGAGCGTTCCTGGTGACGGATGTCCACCTTAATGCTTAGTGATACTAGCTCATCAAGTTTGGTTGGAAGGTCCCTGGAGGCTAGTGCATCTTTAATGGGATCGGACAAACCTTGCCAGTAGGTAGCTGTCAGGGCTTCATCATTCCACCCCAATTCAGAGGCAAAAGTACGGAATTGTACTGTGTACTGACCAGCTGAAAGGGATCCTTGACAGAGGGCAAGAAGACTGGCGGTGGCAGAAGACACCCGACCAGGCTCATCGAACACTTTACGAAAACTTTCGATGAATACGGCAGAGTTAGAGAGGGATACATCATTACGTTCCCACAGCGGGGAGGCCCAGGCCAGGGCTTGTCCGGTAAGAAGAGAAATGATGTAGGCTACCTTGGCCCTCTCAGAGGCGAAATTCTCCGGTGCAAGTTCGAATTGGATGGAGCATTGGTTGAGGAATCCTCGACATCCCTTGGGGTTACCGTCAAATTTTTCGGGAATGGGAATCCGTAGAGTCCTGGAGGTAGCACTACTCACGCTAGGAGGAGTAGAAGGAGCTGGAGACGCCGCCTGGGGAAGGTTCAGGGCTTCCAGGCGGGACATTACCCTTTATATACAATGCAGGAGTTGGGCCTTGTTAGCTTCTTGCTGTTCCACTCGTTGCCCTAAATGGATGAGGAGGTCTCGAGCGGAGGGTTCACCAGCGCCGTCTGTCATGGCCAGAGTAAACTGTCAGGCCGATAGCCTTTTGAGGATAACAATAGCGGGACACTAACCGGTATTAACGCTACTGAACTAATAGGTGCGGAGTCTAACGTACCCTTGGTATTCACCAGGGACCCCCGCAAGGAGGTTTGGATTTCGCTGCACAGGGTCCGCAGGTCGCGGTCCTACTAGCCAGTTGCCGGTGTAGTGTAGAAGGGTCAGACGGTCCGGGTCGAACCAATCAGGAATAGCAGTACCAGGGAGAATCCAAGAAGGTAGTCAACAGGCCGAGGTCGCAGTACAAGTAGGTCACAAGAAGGAGGAGAAGTCGCCAAGCCGGGTCACAACAATATATAAGGAACACAGGGAGCACAATCAGGATAACCAGGAACACCAGGTATAACCTGTTACTCTGGCACCCTAATGGCGCCAGAGCCAGGTTTAAATAAGGCCAGAACGCTGATGATTGGAGGAGCCAGGGGCGGGGAATCAGCGTGGAAAGTAGTGTCCCGTTGCTAGGCAACGGGACGAGCCAGGGCGCATGCGCCCAACAGATCAGACCACCGGAGGCCACAGCGCGAGTGTTGCTTAGCAACAAGCGCTGCGGCTGAAAGAAGAGAAGGCGTCCGTCCCCGACTGACAGGGGATCAGCGGGAACGGCGCCTGACAGACACATTCAGCACACAGAGGTGTACATTATATGAATGTCTAATATAAAGAGAATTTTTACAAGTATCCTCAGTGATCTAGGCCTTCTATAAAAACACTTCTCTGTGGCCATAAACATTCAAATAAAAAATAAAATTATTTACTGTAAAGGATGATGTCTCCATTAGTGTTTAATTTATTCGACCAATAAAAAATACACTTAACCCAGACTGAAATGCCTCTAAATTTAGCATTCGTTATGCAATCAAAAGAGCGTCGAGTGTGTCTGCAATTAATTCAAAGCTACAGTTTTTAGAGTTTATAATAATACATAAGAGACATAAATTAGATGCATGTAAGACATACAAGAAAACACATATTATTTTAGAATTCAGTTAAGTGTGTAGTGTTTTGTTTTATTTCTGTCCATGGCGGCAAGATTGGCACCTAATTTGGGGCAGCACAGTGGCACAATGGTTAGTATTGCTGACTCACAGTGCTGGGGTTACGAGTCTGATTATCGGTGCGGGGTTTGTATGTTTTCTATGTGCTTCCTCCTGCAGTCCAAAAACCGACAAAGTGGACCCCTCACAATTCTGATAGAGGGCGGCTGGTGGTTATATAAAGATAATATGTGTATTGGACCAAAAGTCTCTATAGTCTTGGAAGTATTAAGTCCAACTCTGTACGTTTCTGCCAGAAATCAGCCACATCCAGCAATTATATTCACAGACAATGATTGCAGTTTTAAGTGTTATTAAACAACATAATAGTTGGTGATAGAAGGTTCTGAATTGTAACATATAAATCTGGCCACCAATCCATTGACAACAAATTGGAAGCAGAATTGGCTTCCACCTCCACAGGTCACCAACTGCCTCTGTTACCCACTAAGCAGATAACTTCATACACAGAATTGTAACAGGCTTAAAGACTCATTTCAAACCGGACATCAGTATATGAACAAAATTACTCTATTCACAATTAAAATTGGAACAAGTTATACGGCCCATCAGATTGTAACGTGTTTAAAATGTATTTAATTCATATTTACATAGATTGATATCTGTGCAGTGTATTATAAAATACATTTTATCCAGAATGTTGTCATTGTAAAGTTGCAGCATAAAACATATCCCACCAATTCTCAGCATGGAGCACAGGAGGAAATAGAACATCTCCCCTCCCTACTCTCAGCCTGGAACACAGGAGGATATAGAACATCTCGCACCGACTCTCAGCCTGGATCACAGGAGGATATAGAACATCTCCTACCTACTCTCAGCCTGGAGCACAGGAGGATATAGAACATATCCCACCTACTCTCAGCCTGGAACACAGGAGGATATAGAACATCTCCTACCTACTTTCAGCCTGGAGCACAGTAGGATATAGAACATCTCCCCTCCTTACTCTCAGCCTGGAGCACAGGAGGATATAGAATATCTCCTACCTACTCTCAGCATGGAACACAGGGGTATATAGAACATCTCCTCAACCAATTCTCAGCCTGGAGTACAGGAGGATATAGAACATCTCCTACCTACTCTCAGCCTGGAACACAGCGGGATATAGAACATCTCCTCCACCAATTCTCAGCCTGGAACACAGGAAGATATAGAACATCTCCTACCTACTCTCAGCCTGGAGCACAGTAGGATATAGAACATCTCCCCTCCCTACTCTCAGCCTGGAACACAGGAGGGTATAGAACATCTTCCACCTACTCTCAGCCTGGAACACAGGAGGATATAGAACATCTTCCACCTACTCTCAGCCTGGAACACAGGAGGATATAGAACATCTCCCCTCCCTACTCTCAGCTTGGAACACAGGAAGATATAGAACATCTCCCACCTACTCTCAGCCTGGAACACAGGAGGATATAGAACATCTCCCGTCCCTACTCTCAGCCTGGAACACAGGAGGATATAGAACATCTCCTACCTACTCTCAGCCTGGAGCACAGTAGGATATAGAACATCTCCCCTCCCTACTCTCAGCCTGGAACACAGGAGGATATAGAACATCGCCTACCTACTCTCAGCCTGGAGCACAGGAGGATATAGAACATCTCCCTCCTACTCTCAGCCTGGAGCACAGGAGGATATAGAACATCTCCCACCTACTCTCAGCCTGGAGCACAGGAGGATATAGAACATCTCCCACCTACTCTCAGCCTGGAACACAGGAGGATATAGAACATCTCCCACCTACACTCAGCCTGGAGCACAGGAGGAAATAGAACATCTCGCACCGACTCTCAGCCTGGAACACAGGAGGATATAGAACATCTCCCACCTACTCTTAGCCTGGAGCACAGGAGGATATAGAACATCTCCAACCTACTCTCAGCCTGGAACACAGGAGGATATAGAACATCACCCACCTACTCTCAGCCTGGAACACAGGAGGATATAGAACATCTCCTACCTACTCTCAGCCTGGAACACAGGAGGATAAAGAACATCTTCCACCTACTCTGAGCTTGGGACACTGGAGGATATAGAACATCTCCCACCTACTCTCAGCCTGGAACACAGGAGGATATAGAACATCTCCTACCTACTCTCAGCCTGGAGCACAGTAGGATATAGAACATCTCCCCTCCTTACTCTCAGCCTGGAACACAGGAGGATATAGAATATCTCCTACCTACTCTCAGCATGGAACACAGGGGTATATAGAACATCTCCTCAACCAATTCTCAGCCTGGAGTACAGGAGGATATAGAACATCTCCTACCTACTCTCAGCCTGGAACACAGGGGGATATAGAACATCTCCTCCACCAATTCTCAGCCTGGAACACAGGAAGATATAGAACATCTCCTACCTACTCTCAGCCTGGAGCACAGTAGGATATAGAACATCTCCCCTCCCTACTCTCAGCCTGGAACACAGGAGGGTATAGAACATCTTCCACCTACTCTCAGCCTGGAACACAGGAGGATATAGAACATCTTCCACCTACTCTCAGCCTGGAACACAGGAGGATATAGAACATCTCCCCTCCCTACTCTCAGCTTGGAACACAGGAAGATATAGAACATCTCCCACCTACTCTCAGCCTGGAACACAGGAGGATATAGAACATCTCCCGTCCCTACTCTCAGCCTGGAACACAGGAGGATATAGAACATCTCCTACCTACTCTCAGCCTGGAGCACAGTAGGATATAGAACATCTCCCCTCCCTACTCTCAGCCTGGAACACAGGAGGATATAGAACATCGCCTACCTACTCTCAGCCTGGAGCACAGGAGGATATAGAACATCTCCCTCCTACTCTCAGCCTGGAGCACAGGAGGATATAGAACATCTCCCATCTACTCTCAGCCTGGAGCACAGGAGGATATAGAACATCTCCCACCTACTCTCAGCCTGGAACACAGGAGGATATAGAACATCTCCCACCTACACTCAGCCTGGAGCACAGGAGGAAATAGAACATCTCGCACCGACTCTCAGCCTGGAACACAGGAGGATATAGAACATCTCCAACCTACTCTCAGCCTGGAACACAGGAGGATATAGAACATCACCCACCTACTCTCAGCCTGGAACACAGGAGGATATAGAACATCTCCTACCTACTCTCAGCCTGGAACACAGGAGGATATAGAACATCTCCTACCTACTCTCAGCCTGGAACACAGGAGGATAAAGAACATCTTCCACCTACTCTGAGCTTGGGACACTGGAGGATATAGAACATCTCCCACCTACTCTCAGCCTGGAACACAGGAGGATATAGAACATCTCCCACCTACTCTCAGCCTGGAGCACAGGAGGATATAGAACATATCCCACCTACTCTCAGCCTGGAACACAGAAGGATATAGAACATCTCCCACCTACTCTCAGCCTGGAGCACAGGAGGATATAGAACATCTCCCACCTACTCTCAGCCTGGAACAGAGGAGGATATAGAACATCTCCCACCTACACTCAGCCTGGAGCACAGGAGGAAATAGAACATCTCGCACCGACTCTCAGCCTGGAACACAGGAGGATATAGAACATCTCCTACCTACTCTTAGCCTGGAGCACAGGAGGATATAGAACATCTCCAACCTACTCTCAGCCTGGAACACAGGAGGATATAGAACATCACCCACCTACTCTCAGCCTGGAACACAGGAGGATATAGAACATCTCCTACCTACTCTCAGCCTGGAACACAGGAGGATAAAGAACATCTTCCACCTACTCTGAGCTTGGGACACTGGAGGATATAGAACCTCTCCCACCTACTCTCAGCCTGGAACACAGGAGGATATAGAACATCTCCTACCTACTCTCAGCCTGGAGCACAGTAGGATATAGAACATCTCCCCTCCTTACTCTCAGCCTGGAACACAGGAGGATATAGAAAATCTCCTACCTACTCTCAGCATGGAACACAGGGGTATATAGAACATCTCCTCAACCAATTCTCAGCCTGGAGTACAGGAGGATATAGAACATCTCCTACCTACTCTCAGCCTGGAACACAGGGGGATATAGAACATCTCCTCCACCAATTCTCAGCCTGGAACACAGGAAGATATAGAACATCTCCTACCTACTCTCAGCCTGGAGCACAGTAGGATATAGAACATCTCCCCTCCCTACTCTCAGCCTGGAACACAGGAGGGTATAGAACATCTTCCACCTACTCTCAGCCTGGAACACAGGAGGATATAGAACATCTTCCACCTACTCTCAGCCTGGAACACAGGAGGATATAGAACATCTCCCCTCCCTACTCTCAGCCTGGAGCACAGGAGGATATAGAACATCTCCCCTCCCTACTCTCAGCTTGGAACACAGGAAGATATAGAACATCTCCCACCTACTCTCAGCCTGGAACACAGGAGGATATAGAACATCTCCCGTCCCTACTCTCAGCCTGGAACACAGGAGGATATAGAACATCTCCTACCTACTCTCAGCCTGGAGCACAGTAGGATATAGAACATCTCCCCTCCCTACTCTCAGCCTGGAACACAGGAGGATATAGAACATCGCCTACCTACTCTCAGCATGGAACACAGGGGTATATAGAACATCTCCTCAGCCAATTCTCAGCCTGGAGCACAGGAGGATATAGAACATCTCCTACCTACTCTCAGCCTGGAACACAGGGGGATATAGAACATCTCCTCAACCAATTCTCAGCCTGGAACACAGGAAGATATAGAACATCTCCTACCTACTCTCAGCCTGGAGCACAGTAGGATATAGAACATCTCCCCTCCCTACTCTCAGCCTGGAACACAGGAGGGTATAGAACATCTTCCACCTACTCTCAGCCTGGAGCACAGGAGGATATAGAACATCTTCCACCTACTCTGAGCTTGGGACACTGGAGAATATAGAACATGTCCCCAACCAACCAGCAGAATGTAAGCTAAGCTGCTTTAGCTTCTAATGAGCAAGGGCCATCTTCATGTTTGAACGTAAGCCTGTTTTAACATATCTTGCGTGAAACACCTCTGTGCATGCTTAGACCTTACACCAATGAACGCAATTCATGTTGAAATGCAAATGACACTTACGGCTGCCTATAACTTGAGGGGCGATAAGGGGGTGAGGGAATGGGCAGACTAACGTAGGCAAAATAGTAAGAGTTTGCCAAGGGCGTGCCAACGCAGATGTGGCCGATACAACTCCTATGTTTCTCATAAGTATGCTCGGTTTCAGCCCTATCATTTGCACCAGCTACAGGGCAGGTGTAAGTGCAGATAGTGATAACTGAACATGGATTGCAAGTAAGATATACTAATAAAGCGCATTGTATGCACGATACGCATTATAAGCATCAAAAATGTTTCACAATCTATGTTTCAGCAATGATTATAAATGATGTTATATGTTATTATGAGATTATTTTATAATATAATTTGTTTTTGTGGTCTGATGTGACCTTGTATTGCACATATGTTTGTGCAGATACATTTTGTCCTGTCTGTCTACATACGGCAAGAAATGTTTAGACAGAGCGCACTTACAGCCACATTCAAATCGAAACGCATCTTGAGATATGCTTTGATTTGAATGCGGTTGGAACCACGCCCGAGTTCCGTGCTCTTTTCAAAACTTGCTGCAGCTCCGTCCAATTATCGCCTTAGTCTGAACAACGCTTTTTTCGCAGTCTTCTGAAAACTGGGTAAGAGCACTTTTGGTGTCACCCTAGAGCGCTCAAGCTGGAAAAATGTTGCATGCAGACATTAATACATTTCCACAGTGGGAGAGAGTTCAGGTATTTTAGTAGTTGATATAATTGTACATGATTGATAGTAACAATTTTTAATGCTTTTGCCATTTTCAGCAGAAACATGTTTTGCTGCTGGGTTACCATGGAAACAGTCAGGACAGATACATCGGTATCGCTTAAAGGGATCTTGTAAAACTGAGAGACAGCCGAATGTTCCTTCGCTTCCTATATCAGCTCAGACACTTTGTAGACACAGGTGACTGAGGATTACTGCAACAGGAACACCATTTGCTTAAAATAAATTCCACTGAAATTCTGTTTTTTTTGTTTTTGTAAATAAAACACCCACCCTTGTTATTTACACGGTTACACATTTTATTTTATACGTTACATACTTATGAAGGTGTTCAATCACCCTCCCTAGGAAAATAAATCTCTGTCTATTCCAGAGGATTGATTAGCCATTGCCTACCTTTGCATTCTCTCCTCCGGGAGATTTCGGAGGGGAATTCAAGGGGGAAGCGCAGGGAGGGGGGAGTGTTGCATATCATATCATCAACACACCAGAGGGCAGGGCCACAATGATGCCACTCACAACGAATCACGTAATTGAGATCCCTGTCTGGTTTCTGTCCCGAGGGTGCGGGGAGAACTACTGGACGTTCCGTGAGAGTAGACAAGTATGGAGCTGGATCACAAACTTGTCTCCACACTTGCAAAAGGAAGCATTATGCCCCTTCTAGATGCATTTTTTTAATCAATGCATTAACTACATCCAACCACATAAAAGTATCACCATCCAATAAAGAAAGTCTAATCATGATTCATTGAAGACACAGATGAGGCTGAAATGAGCAGTATATGAGGAGATAAACTTAAAAAGTTGAAATCATACTGTCACGAGCCGCGGCGGTTCCCGTGGCCGCCACCACTCAATGCGCTCAGCCTGTCTGCATCCTGGCCGTCTCTATGACGCCCGGAACGTCACTTCCGCCTGTTGCCCAGGTAACCGGGATGCCCTCTCCTCTCTGCCGCCAGTTCTGTGAAAGTCATTAAGCCTCCTAAGGCTGACTACAATACAGCTGGAGATCCTGCATTTTCATTTGGCAGCATGACTACTTAAGGCAGGGAGGGCTTAGCCTCCCTTCCGGTTATAGCGTCCAGTTCTCCGTTAGCTCGCCAGCTCCTGTCTGCTTTGCTGTTATCTTTGGATTGATTCTCTGTGTACGACCCTCTGTCTGTTTCCTGGATCTTGATTGTTAGCGTATTGCCCTGACCTCTACTTTGTTATCTGGGCTCCCTTTGTCTGCTGCCAGCCCTGACCATTAGCCGGTACCTCACCACGTTACCTGCTTCAGACCCTAGACCACAGCCTGTTCCTGACCACGCTTCGCTTGTCATCACCCGCTAATCTGCGCTGTGTTACATTCATAACCTTGTACAATGCTGAGTGTAAGAACTGGGGGCATCTGAGTACCTGTAAGCGCAACAAGCTCTACGGGAAAGGCAGCTGATATAGGTGAAGACCTCTTCATCCTGTTCTACAAGCTCATAATAGTAGTCGTTAGCCATAGCACATAATTGCCATCTGTGAAACTCCGGAAACAGTGGATAATCTCCCAGTTTCCCGGGAGAGTCTAGCAATCTCACTAAATTCTGAGTAACAGGAAGCGGTGGGCAGAGCCAACGCAGAGGAAACACTGGGGACAAAAATCCGCTATAGCTACAACTCCTAGGCTAGATTGGCTGGAGAGCCGTGGCCATTTTCTTGCAGCACACCCTCTAGCTTATTTACCTGGGGTAGGTGGACTACAAGAAAATGTCCGCCGCTCTCCAGCGTTAGGTGAAGTCATTAATTACCCTCTTCTCCTCAGTATGAGAGAGGGGCTGACAGAGAGATTTGTGGGTAAGGGGGAGAGAGAAAGTAGGGGGTGGGGAAAGGTCGTCAGAAGGGTTGGGGTGTTGTGAGAGAGAACTGCATCCGCAAATATAGGGACAGACTGATTTTAAAGGGCGCAGCCCAATATTCTTTCATGTTGATTTTAAAGGGCAGCTCCAAAACCACAAGGAAGATGCACACCTCCAATTGCACTTGTCGGACAATTAGACGCACTATTTGAAAAAAACAGAACTGAGCTGCATATTTTGCAGGCCCTTAATGTATTTAAAATTTAAACACAAATTAGTGCTATATCTCCATTACATTTGAGACAGAACATCTGGGCAAGCTTATGAAATTCCTCAACCAGCATCTTAATCTCCCTAGGTTACCCTATTACCACCCTTTACACAGCTAACACAAAACAACAACCCTCTGACCAACATCACTGTGTGACTGATCACACAGCCCACTAAATACTTTTTACCTTTGCATTCTAGCTGGTCCAATGTGCAATATGATGTCGCACTTACCCTTGTGTATCAAACTCCCATTGTCCCATAGATTGTAAACTTGTGAGCAGGGACCACTTAACTCTCTGTATGTATGTATTACCCAGTATTGTTTTATTAATGTTTGTTCCCAATTGTAAAGCGCTACAGAATTTGTTGGCGCTATATAAATAAATGATGATGATGATGATGAATGTGCTATAAATATTATTCTACAACTAAATACTAATTCAGAGTTACATATTTCCAGTGTTAGAAGCCTGGAACGCACAGTAGATCCAGACATCAGTCATGTAAGAGACAGTCACCATCTCATGTCTATATTCATAAATATCGTCCTGTGAGACAGCGGAGTCTGCACAAGGTAACACAGCGCTGCAGATCCTCTCTCCTCGGATCAGACTCTCATCTGCAGAAAGTGCGCAGGAAAGGAGAGAAAGACGAGTGTCAGCAGAGGATGCGGAGGGGCG
This sequence comes from Mixophyes fleayi, assembly GCF_038048845.1. Classification (NCBI taxonomy): domain Eukaryota; kingdom Metazoa; phylum Chordata; class Amphibia; order Anura; family Limnodynastidae; genus Mixophyes; species Mixophyes fleayi. The sequence goes on along the minus strand of NC_134403.1, from coordinate 368,359,610 downwards.
AGATGACAACACACTGTTTTCTCGCTATTACACCTACACTGTCCCATCTGTGATGCCACAGTGTGAGGAGCTAACAGATTGTCTTATTATTCTGTGCTTCACCAAGCACACAAGGAGTTAATAAACCGCCTGGCGTTGATTCCCTGGCGAAACATTGCAATAAGAAGAAATAAACCTTCAGGGTGGTACCATACTGGCACTTTTTATGCTGCATTTGAAACACAGGGCCTCATTCAGCAGCGGATTGGCGAGCCGAAGGTACATACGTTCACTCGGCTGCATCTCAAGTTGCGTCCAGCTGTAAAACTTTAGTAATGGCGCCAGGCGGTTGTCGAGTGTACAAGCGCAATCACTTACGCCCCACGATAGTGGAGAGATGTGCGTAAACGCACACTACCCTCTTTCTACACAATATATGTAATGAAGTGTCATACACACCAGATAGAATATTGTTTCGAGCAATTAATAAATGCAAATGTGGCATTTTCAATATAAAATGTCATTGAAAACAAACTACAAATAAAAAACAAACTACAAATTAAATGAAATTTAAATTAAAATAAAATCCATTGTTTTACCCTTTAAAAATTCAAATAGCAATCTTGTTTCCTGCTCTAGTCTAAATGGAAATGTCATTTAAGTAATGTTAATAGACGGCCGCGACTTGATATAATATAGCCGCAACGCTAATGATTTAAGCTGGAGGAGTCAAGATACAAACAGCCAATCAGAAGCGACTAGATAGTGCTGCTAAAGGCTATCATCATGGTCCCATCCCGCCATTGGTCCTCTGGGAGAGGATATTAAACCATGTGACCTGTAATCTGCTGTGTCAGTTTTCAGGAGCGCACTGAGCGTGCTCCTGACAGAACACGGATTAGTGCGCCATTTTGCGTCAGTGAGAGATCGCTTTTAATTACAAACACACAATGCAGTTTACTGATGGTGATCACAGGGATCAGTGACCCCTTCAGCCACCTCTGCTGTCTCCAAACAGTTTTCATACAAGATCAGTTTAGACATTTTGTATTTCAGTTTAAGGCAATCAAAGCGCACCGGTCACCTTGTCCTCTAGTGTTTTTTTTTATTTTGCTCTATAGGACAGAACAAACTTTCCTCCTGGACATCCCGAGGGGGAGGTCAAGTGAATCATTGTGCCATGGGGAGGCGCGAGGGGCGGAGAGGGAGGGGAACCCAAATAACGTGTTTTGCAGTGAAACGCGTCGAGTCCCAATCAGGTAGAAATACCTGAAATTTGAGAGCGTCCCAAAAATTCCAGGCAAGGAGGCAAATGTGTGCCCTTGTGTGTGAGCTGCCTCTCCCAGGCAGACTTCCTCCTGTGCACCCGACTCTACAGATATGGTAGAGCCAGGCCCAAGAGCATGCACTCTAATCGGACATAACGACTGGCTTTCGCCTCGAGCTGTCAGACACACAATGATGAGGATGTCTACAATCAGCAGCACTAACTAGACGCATCCAAATGGCTGATTGTGTATATTATATCATATGGCAGACGTCTATCTCATTACTGTATTGACATTTCCATTTGGACTTTGACAGGAGAGAATATTATCGTTGATTTTTTTTTTTTTAAGGATTAATGAACAAGTGAGGTGCTTGTATTTCAGTACATTGTAAATTAAAAATTGCAACTCGCATTAATTAATAATTGTCCAGGCGCTGTTCTCTCCTGTGTTTATTTGCTTGTGGCATGATCCCCTCAATGTACAGTGCTGTGTAGTATGTTGGTACTTTATATATAAAAGAATCGTAAAAATAATGCAAACAGAGGTCACATAGGAATTGTCTTGTACTATATCATTATCCCACCACTTGCACTACACTACAGACCCTGTCTCTAATTCACCTTTACCTTACCCCACATGAACCAGACTGTTAGCTATCTCCCGCCGGCCTCCATGACACAGCAACATACAAGCAGTTTGGCTGTTTTGCAGCCACATAAATCAGTTCTTCTCTCTCTCCGTAGGTGCCTGACGGCTCTGCAAGGGGTGAACCTTATCTGCTCTCATCTGTCTGCGATCCACCTGTTCTGGTACCCGCTGGAGCGTCGAACGTGAAAAATATTTGAGAAGGAAGCAGCTAGCAAGAAATACTGACAGGTAGGGAGCCGGCAATTACGCAGAAAGAGTTATATTTTCCTAAAAATAATTCTGACATACTGAGTTGGCAAACAGCTTCCTGGCTGCAAAACAGGGCGACTGAGAATATAAAGTGTAGCTGTGAGCATAGTCTAGAGGTGGAATCAGTACAGTGAAAACCCATTTTAAATTATCAATATTTTTTTTATATTTAGTCTGTTTCCCTGAACTCGTTCCGCAGAAGAGAATCTGATTTATGATGTCTTAAGACAATGTATCAAACTGAGCACACACTGCTAGATCCTGGCCAACAGTGACTTTGGGAAGTTTTATACCTGTATTCAGAGAAAGAGAAACTCTACATGGAGTCAAATTCATCTTTCGACCATTTGTCAAACAAAAATGGCCCTTTTACAATCTCCATATACACACAACAATGTTAAAGTGTCTCATCTACAAAACTCTACAAGACGGGTAGTTTGCAAAAGTGTATAAGTGAGGATAAACCAAGCAGTGGCTTAGAAATAAAACCGGTCCCCTTTACAGTTGCACCGTGTGCGTTGCCAGCCAGCCCTGCAAGGGTCACAAGGGTCCGTCCAAACAATATATGGCGGCTACAGTGCCTGGGGCATCCGTCCACGGTATCGAGATAAAACATACTGGCCAACTCTCCCTGAATGTCAGGGAGACTCCCTGAAATAGGGGTGATCTCCCTCACTCGCTGAAGAGTCTGGCATTCTCCCTGATGCTGAGCCAGTACAAGACGTGGTTGGCTTCGCCATCTGTGGCATGATGACACAGTTCAGAAATTGTGTCCTATGTCCATGTATTGATGCCTATGGAGGTGGCCATTTTCATGGAGACCAAGACTTAATCAAAGACTGACAGGTAAGACAACATGACTTCAGTAATGGAGACAGAAATGTAAAAGACACTTCAGTCTCTAGAGATTCATTAGCTGCCTTTCTTTAACGCATAATTGCCTACTCACCCGGAATGTCTGGGAGACTCCGTATTTCTGAGAGACCTCCCGGGTTCCCGGGAGTGCAGGGCAACCTCCCGGTTCTCGCCCCCGCAATAGATAAGTGGTGGGGGTGCGGGGCTTACTGACGCAAATATTGTGTCATCTTAGCCCCACCCCCTTCTGCAATTGTCCAAAATTGTGACAATCGTTTAGGGGGCTGGGTCAAGCCCCGCCCCTGCACACCTATCTCCCTGAAGCCAACGATAAAAAGTTGGCAAGTATGAGATAAAAAGATGCCCATGATTGGATGGCTCGCTGCATGACAAGGGAGGAAGGAGAGTGGTCGATTCTATTTCAAAAGCATGAGAGCCCTTAGTGTGGGGGAATTACTAAAGTAACTAAATGCACACTAACCAACACATGTATTTATCTAGACTATAATGACTAATGGTAGCCACTCATGGTGCAATTCAGTCTTTCAGACCAATCGGTGAACAGGCAGACCTGGCCACACTCTACAGAGCTGGTGATTGGGCACCATGAGCAAATGGCAAAGCGACCCAGTGCATTGTGGTTGGTCAATAACTGTACACACACACACCAGTTTAATCAACAAACAAATTTAACAGCCACACCGATCGATACCCGAATCATCCCATTTTGGGCACACATTCTATGATATCAGGCCAGCTTGACTGAACGTGACTAAATTAGCCAACTGGATTGTATGTATGTGTCCAGCTTCCAAGGGAAATACACTGTCGAATAAAAACATTACTCTATATAGGGTTCTGGATTGTTTTAAGTTTTTTTAAAAATACCTTATTTTCAAGTGCACTTGATCTGTCATTTAAGTAACTTTGTGGGTGGAATTAAGCTGCAAGTGACATCACTGTAACGGCTACCAATCATCTACCAGGCAACCATGGCAAACTACATCTCCCAGAATTCTGTGCTCATCGGCTAACCAAGTAACTGTTGTGTAGGAAGATATGATAAGCATATAAAGTTGTACCATGACTGCAAAACTTCCTACAGATAGTATTCTTGTACGCGCCATGATCACCACATCCAGGTGGATGAAAAGATTCCAAACCTTGCCCTGAAAAATTAATATAAATCAACTAAATCAGGGTTGTCCAACCCATGGCCCGCGGGCCACATGCAGCCCAGCATTCCTGTAAATGTGGCCCAGAAGGAGTTTTGGTTGTGGCAAGGGGGCAGCACTGTTAATGGAAAAAAAAAATACTGCAAAAAAAAAAAGAAAAGAAAATACTTAACTTGCGGTCACGCGGTCACGTCAGCTGGTACTCCGGCTCCCTCCCTTGTCTCCTCCTCCGTGCGGTGCTCGCAGTGAATGTCGGGCGTGATAACATCACGCCCAACATCCATTGCGGAGCGCAGCACAGAGGAGTCACCCGCGTGAGAAGAACAATCAGCAGCACAGAATTGGAGAAAAGAAGAGAAGAGGACAGGAGAACAAGCCGATTAAAAGGTAAGTTAAGGGGGATTTTTTTTATTATTTCAAGGGACGCTGACCAGTGAATAAAAGTCACCTGGTCCTGGAGCTTCATGGACCTTATCTCCCTGCTACATACTTCTACTTGTAACACTAATGGGGCATTATATATTATTCTCTTTGGCCCATTATAAGTTGTTATCCCTTAACTAACATAGTGGTGTAATTAGCAAAACAGGTCACAGTTTGGGGTCACAGTGATGTATATGTCAGGTACCGCAGACCCTGATATACAATGCCTGGCTTAAATGCACTTTATTGATATTGCATCGAAACAATACAAAAAGTGATTATAGTATAATAACTAGAGAGGATTTTTTGAACAGGGCGATTGAAAGGTAAGTATAGGGGGATTTGAAAAAAAGTGATATATATATATATATATATATATATATATATATATATATATATATAAATCACTTTTTTCTCATATATATATGTTAACTATGTTTTCTATGGTTTTTTTGGATGATCAGCTATCGTTATTGTTAGTGTATCTTTTGCGGCCCAAACAAACTCGTCGTCTTCCAATGTGGCCCAGGGAAGCTAAAAGGTTGGACACCCCTGAACTAAATGCTATTTTCTTTTGTATATTTTATTAGCATCCAGTTAGCCAGCGATGACCAACGTAACAGATTCTGTAGGCCTCACACTCCCCATCTCCTCCAAAGGGCCGGATAATATATTTATGCTACGCTCGCATTTGTGTGTCTGACCGCAGTACCTGCATCATGGGTGAACCATACTTAAAGGAGCAATCTCACATAGAGAATGTATTTATTTTTTTTATATTGCAAGTTAAGTGCATTTAGAGCATGCATCATTTTTCTTAACTATCCTAAAAAAAATAATCATTATTTCTTTTTCAAACACTCTCTGGTTGACAAATAAAAATGACAGCCAGACACAGCCAGTCTGTTACACAGACACAGCTCTCTGCATGTCATGGGGGGAGCGGCAGATGTCACAGTGAAAACAAAGCTCAAAGGGGCATTCCAAAGCCTAGCTGCTTACTATATCATGTGCCACTTGACTGTGGTTGCTATGGTAGCCCAGAATCATAAATAGCAGCCTAAAGAAAAAATACAAGGAAAATTGTATAAAAATTCTTCTTATTGCCTGACAAAGTGATTTATTTTAAAAAAATAAAACACACCTGATTTTTTCATGGGATCGATGCTTTAATTTTGAGCAGCTAATATTATTTTGACACTGATGATGTTTAAATAATGACAACAATTAAAACTAATTATTCAATTTTCCAATGAAATAGGATCAACATCTATCAGGGCAGCTGTGGGTAGAGTTTCATATGTAGAAATGGATGAATGTTTCGATGACCTAAAAAGTGTCAGGAATGAATCAGTAAAACCTTTTACTCTAACCTTGCAGCTGATAAAAATAATCAGTTCCTCGTTTTCAACATCAATAATAATGACTCCTTTCGATAGACCATGAATAATAAATATCATTTAATCAGATCATAAAAAATATAATGTGCCTGTAACTTAATATATCACCGAACGGCTCAATGTGAAGCATTGATTATTTGACGGTAATAAACAATCCAGAATTCTGCATACACTGAGGATGGAACATAAAAATATTAAAAATAGAAGAAAACGATGACAGCAGAAGAGCAGGAAAGTCAGATTTATAACTGTAATATCAGGGAAAATGAGACTCTGGGGAACCGAATTGATCTGTACAGAGGGACGGAGGGAGCGTTGGTGTAGATTAATGTAAGGGTGAGATCGTTGGAGCTCAACAAACCAACTTTGCCACGCAAATCATATACAAATTATAAACTGCTATCAGTAAGCTTAACATGTGAACTTTAACATGTGATATGTAAGAAATCAGAAATGTGTAAGGAAAATGTGGAACTTATTTTTTGCAATAGCGCTTATTTTTAAAGGTTAGCGCATGGCGTGGTACAACAAGACAACAGAGACAGGAAAGATGAATACATTGGCTGCTTTTGATGCCTAATATGGGCTACATACAAACCCCCAAAACACCATGGGCCTGATTCACTAAGGAAAGTAAAGCAAAAAAAAAATGAGTAACTTTGCCGCTTGGCAAAACCTTGATGCATTGGAGGGGAGGTAAAAATAAAATGCAGGGACAAGTTTATAGTTGGGGTAAGGCATGTCCTAGATCAACTTTAAATTTCAGTGTACAAATAAGCTATGAAGTATTGTGTGCAACATGAATAAACATCCAGTATTTCCATTATATGCAAAATAATAAACTAAGTTGCACCCCTTGCATAGTAACATGGTTTTGTCCAGGAGAATTTTTTTTTTTACCTTACTTTCCTTAATGAATCAGGCCTCATGACTTTTACCAAGTCCTATGAGGGGTTGTTAATCGGGAATAGTACTGTACTTTCAACGGGACAATTGTTGCAGAAACGTAGATTTAAAGGTGCGGTTATAAAGGAATTAAAAAAAATAAAATCAAAGTACAAATTTGACGTGTCACAAAGAAAGTCCCAAGTGTCACCTTACCCCCCTGAATTACAATGTGACTGAGGCTCTAATTAATAGTACTTTAGGATGTGTAGCAAACACAGTCCAAATACCCAACACACAACGGGACTATAAAATCACTGACACATTCTCATGTGTATCCTCCAATGTGGTGTACATGATACAGTGTACAAGGTGCCCTGAGGGAATCTACATTGGAGAGACCAAGCAGAAACTGCAATCCAGGATGAATCTACACAGACATACAATAAAGCAGACTCTGGACACCACCGTGGGTAAACACTTCTCTGGACCAGGACACAGTATGACAGATTTAAAAGTCTTAATACTGAAAGTTTTTTTTTTAAAATGACAGGTAGAGAAAAATCTGGGAATTCAAGCTCATAAGAACATTCCAGTCATTGGCTCAAGGGCTCAACCTAACACCTGGATTTATGACTCACTACATGGACCTACTTCACACCCCACAACAGAGTGACTCCAGATCTCTGAACTCCTAGGACTTTCACTCTTCCATCTGTAACGAAAACCTTGGCTTTAATACTTTAGCTTATCTTAATGATGTATTCCCCCTCCCCCCACCCTGTACAAATTGCTTGATGTAACAGCTCTTAAATGTTGTGGCCGTTTCTCAGTCATTAATTTGTAAACTTGCCTGATGAAGAGGGCTCTGCGCTCTGAAAGCTAGCAAATATAAAAAATTATTTTGGTTGGCCAATAAAGGTAACACTTCTATAATACTTTTGTCTTTTTTGACACAAAAGTATTCAACATCACATAGTACTTTAGGAGGAAGAAAAGAAAACTGACAGTAGACGTGTCATGGGCGTGACATTTTTCGGAGTGTGCATCACCATAACTTGGGTCCTGAAGTTACTGTATATTCATGGCTAAGATACAAAGATGCTGGAACTGTTTTGTACACAAGTAATAAACTGATAAAATATAATACTCATACAGCTGTTACCTTTCCGGTTTTAAAACCACATAGCTCGTGATTCACGCTCGGACAGAAGTCCGTTTGCGTGCCGTATCTTGTGTGAACGAAATCACATTCAATTCATGTCCAAACGCAAATGACAGTCCGGGAGGACTCCCAGAAATTCGGGAGTCTCCCGGACATTCCGGGAGATTAGGCCACTATGAAGTACAGTAAGGGTGTGCCAACGCTGATTTAAGTCCTGGGATTCTCTTAATTACGCTTGTGTCAGCCGTATAACTTGCACCAGCTACAGAGCAGGTGTAAGCGATGACTGATAGTGATGACTGACACGGCATAGTGTTTGTATTAAAAACTACATGTATGTGTTCCACTAGCTAGAACATGAACTTACATACACAGAACATGTGTATACAAGTAATATAGACCACAGAATAGCATTGTATGTACAGTACGTATTAAGAACATCCTGATTTATGTATTTAATGTAAAAGAAGCAAAAAATTTTTGCATGCGTTCTGATGAGGCCGTATATTACACATATTCATGTGTGTATCCTGCAGTCTGTTCTGTCTGTCTACAAATAACAAGTAATGTATAGCCAGACCATACTTATACCCAGATTCAAATGGAAACGTTTATTGAGATTCGCTTGAATTTGAATACGGGTGCACCAGGGGCCAGTGCAGGATTTGTAGAGGGGGGTTTCCACACCACGCCGCCAGTGGGCGTGACCAGCATGCATGGGGGCGTGGCTATAATATTAGACAATGGTTGGCTGCTCTCCAACTCTTCCTATCCCCATAATATACATGGGCAATGCTGCGTGCACTACTGTTAGGTACACGCAGCTCTCCCTTTTCAAACAGAGCTGTGTGAAGCGGGGGCAGGGTCCAGCCACCTCAATTATACAGTGCCCCAGGCTTGGCGGGGGGTTTCCAGGCACTAGAAACCCCCCCCTCAGTTTGCCTATGTAATGCGATGGGTTACCGCGTGATGCTTTGGTAAAGATCTTTGCGCTGTTTTTGCTTACACCTCATAGATGTACCGCACCCCTTCCAGTTTACAATTCGGACAGCGGAGGCCACTTCAACATCAGCTGATCAGTCGAAAATGAGGTTCCTTTTGCTTTGGGGTAACAGTGTTACTGCAGCATGGCTTCTTATTACAAGAGAAGGTGGCTGGACCCCGCCCCCGCTTCACACGGCTCTGCTTGAAAAGGGAGAGCTGTGTGCACCTAACAGTAGTGCACGCAGCATTGTCCATGTATATTATGGGGATAGGAAGAGTTGGAGAGCAGCCAAGCACTGTCTAAAATTATAGCCACACCCCCATGCATGCTGGTCACTCCCACTGGCGGTATGACCAGCATGCATGGGGGAGTCTTTTTTTGATAAATATACCCCCTAGACCTAAAATATTTTTAAAAACCCACTTAAAAGAGACAGAGCATAAGGACCTGTTGGTTCTTTTTTTGATGTCAGGTGTGATTTCTGATCTCATGTGAATAAATGTCATATCATTCAAAAATCATTCCACAAAGTGCCTCATGCCTCATGCCTCAGTAACATCGCTGGTTCCTAGAGATAGGCGGCATTCTAATGGATGTTGTTTCCTCCATTCACGGGTATATGGCAGGTACCGGTGTAAGCAAGTGACAGGTCCACTTTAAATTCCCTCATTGTCACATACGTAGTTTTTCCTTTAAATTGCAAAGAAACCCAACTACAAGTCAGTACAATCCCCAAAGTCAAATTGTATCAAAATAAATAAATAAACCGCAAAGTGATTGCCTGACTGACGTATAAATCTAAGAGTTCTGTCATTTACTACACTGCAGAGTGGATTGAAGATAAAAAAAAAAAAAGTTTTACATGTAAATGAATATTTTACATTTCTAGTTTAAATTTTTAACATCCAGATAAAGCACTTTGCATGAATATTGCATATTTTTTGTTCTAATCAACCAAAGAGAAATATAATGTCCCCCCCACCCCCTCTATATTTATCAAATGCAGGACCTGGACAGTAAATGTACAAACAAAAAAGAAATCTTGCAAAAGTTTTGATACTCCGTGACAAGCAAAGACCTCCTACCACAGACGTTTTTAATGCTAGTAAAATGCATGCAACGGGATCTGACATTAGGAAACATTGTTTCTAATGTCTCTATACTCACTGCAGCATTGTAATTGTGTTCCGATTGCATTCCCATTTTTGAAATGCGTTGTGTTCCGTCCAATGAGATAACTGTGTTGGGCAAGACTGCAGTGACTGTCAATCTGTACCTGCCTACTCTCCCAGAAAGTCCAGAACACTCACGAAGTTTTGAAATCCTTCTAGACTTCCAGGAGAGACCACTCTCTCGGATCCCACCTTTCCTCTTATGCCCCCTGCACCGGTTCTTGCCGAAAGGATTTTCAAAAATTAGACAAATCAAATGTGTGTCAAATATTTTTTTACTTGACATAAATTTTCACTAGCCTTTCAACTAAGCTTAAAGAACTGCTAACGCAACGCCATTAGGCGCCTGTCCTTACATTGTACGACTTGTTTACTACAGAAGAACGGACTCATGAGACACAATCATATCCAGTACATATCAGCACATTGATTTTACGTCATGGGCAGTGTATTTAATCCATGCTTTTACCATAGAATGAAGGAGTTCTCCTCATTTTCATTGTTATATTTACTAGAAGTCAAAATGGTACACCAACACCCCCACTGAAGTGGAGTTGAAAGAGAGTAATTGGTTACGGACACCACAGAAACAGGTCTAGAGTTTAAAGGAGCAGGCAGCCAGGTTGTGGGCTGAACCAATTTCCGTGAGCATTCAGCCAATCATTTCACCAGGAAATAGCTACATCATTGGAGGCAAGAGGCACGAGGCATGATGGTCCCAACGCGATACTAATGGGCGCTGAAACTTTGCTTGGCACCTGTAGTAAATTAAATGATGGGGACAGGAGGCTGGGATAACATACGGGTCTGTTTTCGACCTAGCCCAAATCGAGCCCTTCATAATGGGGTTTGTAAAATTTTATATTCAAAAAGTCTCTGGAATGCCCGGGAGACTCACGCATTTTGGGGAGTCCTCTAGGACCCTCAGCAGAGAAAGACACACCCTCCTGGATCCAGCTTCACTTTCTTCTGCAATGGGTTGGGACTTAATTCCATCATCATGCCCCCGGCCACCATTCCTCGATGACGAGAGTTATGCCATTGCGCATCAGCACTCCCCCCACACTAGTCCCCCCAAAAAAAGTCTGTTTATATGTCTGTATTACACAGTCATGTCAAGTACTGCTGTAAGGACAACTAGCAATGTATGATCAGGTGCATAGGCAAACTGAGGGGGGGTTACTAGTGCCTGGAAACCCTCCTCCAAGCCTGGGGCACTGTATAATTGAGGTGGCTGGACCCTGCTCCTGCTTCACACAGCTCTACTTGAAAAGGGAGAGCTGCGTGCACCTAACAGTAGTGCATGCAGCATTGCCCATGTATATTATGGGGATAGGAAGAGTTGGAAAAGCAGCCAAGCACTGTCTAATATTATAGCCACGCCCCCATGCATGCTGGTCACGCCCACTGGCGGCGTGGTGTGGAAACCCCCCTCTACAAATCCTGCGCTTGCCCCTGGGGTGGAAGATGAATCTTTAACAATACCACAGGAAAGAACCACATGGCTATATTCTGATGTACTTGCCAATGTCCTGTACTTATTTTCCTACTTGTACAGAAGTCTAGGAAAATTTGGTCCTCGCTTTAACAGAGCATTTGAAATGCATTTCCATAGTGGCAGATTCAACTGGCCGCGGCGTGCCGCTGGACACCTCCGCAATGTCCTGCATTTCTACTTACACCTGTAGGCGAGGAAATATGAGTGTAGATTTCAGCCCCAGCATTGGCGCAATGTGTCTTCGTGGACTGTTCCGAATATTTTACTGAGCGCTAGTCCCACAAATCACTGCGGGAAACATCACACTTGTCTGGCAAACACTTATCAGAAAGTATGTGCAGGTCTATTCACTCACGGGATTGATTGGAATATCAACGTTGAATATGCTCTAACAAAGCGCATTAAATACTTACAAGTAATGTCTGAGGTCTCACTCTTTTCTTGTCTGGTTTTTATATGCACAAATACCAGTAGGATCCCTTTAATAGCGGCCGCCGGAGCCTGCAAGACTTCGCTGCAAGTAAAGATTCCACTCATGCATTTGTCCTGTTTAATGCACAAGAGACGGAAAAATATGCAGAGGGGACTCAGCTGTGGACGGAGATTTTCCACTAAATTAGTTATACGATTTCAATTTTTCATTGTCATCTATGGTGCGCGTTGGCTGTTTGACGGAGCAGCTTGTCAGGCACTTCTATGTTGACGTTAGCCGAGGTTTTGGTGTGGAATTCCTTCATGTGACATATTGCCAGCAGCACACGGGTGTGGGTGAGATCTCAGCGCCGCCTTTCCTCTCAGCCGCCATAAGTCATTACAAACGCAGATACCAAAATCCATTTGGAAATATTATTTATGTTAATTGCCACAATCTGCATTTCACTCCAGGTACAACCAGAGGAACAATTTAGAATCAATCTGGTGATTAAAGAACGGTGACAGTAATTCACAGGCCCAGATGCTCTACAATGTCTTATTGAATATACGGAGATCTTAACAGGTCGTCAATGCCTTAAAGGTTTAGTTAACACTAAGGCTGGGTACACACTACGGAAAATCTCTCCCGATGTGACATCTTTAACGATTGTAACAACAGAAAAGAACAGTCCCGATCAGCAGCCGATTCATGTGTACAATATACACGTTTTACACGATTTACCTTCAGATCTGTGCTCTTCATCTGTCATAACCAAGGGCTGAAAAGATGGTGACACATTACATAATCGGCTGAAAACTCTGCAGTGTGTACCCAGCTTAAGAGGTTATGCTGCAAGGGAGGAACGATCTCAGTAACTCCTCTTTAGGTAGTGTTATGTGAACCTGGAAAGTCCTTATGGGGGGTATTCAATTGTCAGCGAGTTGTTTTTTTTGACCGTCATTTTAACGCTGTTTTTTATTATTTTCGAGCGGGTTAACTTTACCCGCGACTCAATTCCATTTTTGACGCTCAGGTTTTTTTCATGAAACGATCCTCTCGCGCTCCAGTAAAAGGTCTATTGAAAGTACAGGGTGTGCGAGAGGCAATTGTTTTTTAACGCGGCGGGTAAAACAGGCCAATATGCTGTTTTATCTCGCACCTCCTTGGGGTGTGTTAAAAATAAAAAACCTCTGAAAAGTATTTGAAATCATGTGAAAAATTTGGAAAAAAATGTAAACTTATGTTTTTCACTAATGCCTAACTTGTGTAAGTTGATTTTCTTGTGAAAAAATAATGAAATAAAAAAAAAAAAAATCACTAATTAATTATATTTATGTATGTTTTTGGTACAAATATGAATATACTAATGTGTTTTGACATGGTATAGAGCAGGGGTGTCCAACCTTTTAGCTTCCCTGGGCCACATTGGAAGACGACGAGTTGGTTTGGGCCGCACATAAGATACACTAACAATAACGATAGCTGATCATCCAAAAAACCATAGAAAACATAGTTAACATATATATATATGAGAAAAAAAGTGATATATATATACTTACCTTTCAATCGCCCTGTTCAAAAAATCCTCTCTAGTTATTATACTATAATCACTTTTTGTATTGTTTCGATGCAATATCATTTAAGCCAGGCATTGTATATCAGGGTGGCCTGACCAGGCCTGCGGTACCTGACATATACATCACTGTGACCCCAAATTGTGACCTGTTTTGCTAATTACACCACTATGTTAGTTAAGGGATAACAACTTATAATGGGCCAAAGAGAATAATATATAATGCCCCATTAGTATTACAAGTAGAAGTATGTAGCAGGGAGATAAGGTCCATGATGCTCCAGGACCAGGTGACTTTTATTCACTGGTCAGCGTCCCTTGAAATAATAAAAAAAATCCCCCTTAACTTACCTTTTAATCGGCTTGTTCTCCTGTCCTCTTCTCTTCTTTTCTCCAATTCTGTGCTGCTGATTGTTCTTCTCGCGCGGGGGACTCCTCTGTGCTGCGCTCCGCAATGGATGTTGGGCGTGATGACATCACGCCCGACATTCACTGCGAGCGCCGCACGGAGGAGGAGACAAGGGAGGGAGCCGGAGTACCAGCTGACGTGACCGCGTGACCGCAAGGTAAGTATTATCTTTTCTTTTTTTTGCAGGATTTTTTTTTCCATTAACAGTGCCGCCCCCTTGCCACAACCAAAACTCCTTCTGGGCCACATTTACAGGCTAGATGATTGTATGGTAAAAAATAGTTAAATAAAAAAACATGCTAAAGAAAGGACTGTAATGTAGATATTATCAGTGTGTAATACAATCTAATGTATGGAAATGTATGGAAAACCTTTTTTTTGTGTTATACATGACCGCTTTAAAACTCCCCTTCACTCCCCTAAAATCTCGCAAACACAATGTTTAACGCGCGGGGGCAGCGCTCCCTCTTTTTCAATTGAATTGCACAAGTTTTCCCACTGCGCTAACTCAAAACGGTTGATATTACCGTCAAAAAACCCGCAGGAGATTTTTTTTTTACTCAGCGGGGAACAAAAAAACTTGCTAACAATTGAATAGATAAGAAGATGCAAACTATATGTAAAAATTAATAGCTATTCTCTAAACCCTGTTAAGCTTCCTGCATAAGTCAAATATGTAAGTAACACCTAATCCTGTCATTATAGTTCACATTCAATGCATACTGCATGCTAAGGGGAACTCATTTGTTTAATGTATGGACCCATAGTACATCTTACAAAATCTCTGCTAAATGGACTAGGAATTACAAGGAGCTAAGATCAACAGCACGGGCAGCACGGTGGCTCAGTGGTTAGCACTTCTGCCTTACAGCACAGAGGTCATGAGTTCAATTCCCAACCATGGCCTTATCTGTGAGGAGTTTGTATGCTCTCCCCGTGATTGCGTGGGTTTCCTCCAGGTGCTCCGGTTTCCCCCACACTCAAAAACATACTGGTAGGTTAATTGGCTGCTAAAAAATTGACCGTAGTCTGTGTCTGCCTGTATGTTAGGGAATTTAGACTGTAAGCTCCAATGGGGGCAGGTACTGATGTGAGTGAGTTCTCTGCACAGCGCTGCGGAATTAGTGGCGCTATATAAATAAATGGTGATGATGGTGATGAACAGAAAGTTGTCTGGTCGGCTACGTGTAAGATCTGTAGTTTTATTTCCCAGTTATCAACTGATAAAAATTAGGTCATTCTAATTAAATCTACGGCTTCAGATGACAAATATTCATTCATCTCCATAAACCACATAAAGGCAGCCGGTTCCCAAACGTCATTACAAACCACAACTGGTAGAATCACATTGTGGATTGTAAAAGAAAAGAAAAGAGAACAACAATACAGCAGAGGGTCAACTGAGACTGCGGAGATGATGGATGCTTCCGTAAGACAAAGAAATGGTCAATGACTTATGAAGATAGCAATATTCAGAGCCCGTCCTTATCTAGCGGGACAACGCTCAGCTCCCGTCATCCACAGCGGGTTAGTTATGGGATTTATCTTACACTCTGACATCCTCAGACTGAGAACAGAAAATATAGGGACATAGGCAAGGTCGATGATGAGGACTGAAATACGCATTTCTTTTCCTGGTTTACCAAATTAATCATCTTACCAGACATTTGGGGATCTAGTAAAGGCTGACAGTCTGTGATATAAGGAATTAAATTGTCTCTTTTACTATGAAAATGTGCTATAAGATGTGCACCAAGCTCGCCCCTCTGATTCTGCCACCAAACAAGTGAACTTCTCTGAATGTTATTAAAATAATTGATGAAAAATTCCCATCTGCCAATGATTTCCACGAGGGTCTCTGACTGATCACCTCTCTCGATCTAGGTGGGACGATCCAGAGTATGGGGGACTGTCCTGTTGTCTCAACTAGGTGTTGTCGTTTGTCCGGAAAACTAGGAATGTCGGGATGTATATTATTATGTTCGTAACTATCGTCACCAATAAAGATTGTCCGATGCAATCAATGTGGTTCCAAAGCACAAAGATATTTAATTGGCAAATATACCAAACTATAACCGATACATACGCCTGCGCAATGGACTTGGAATTTTGGGAGCTATGGATTAAGTGAAAGGAAATGCTGAACCCAGAACATGTATTTTATTTGAATGAACTGTTTGCTGTTCCGAGTTCCAATGTATTTGCCACTATACGCTATAGTTAATAGGAAAAAAAACGGATTAGAGTTCCCTTATTTGTATAATGTACATAATAGTGGATGACTCTATAAAATAATCTTGTTATAAAACTGTACCTAGTTTCTAGGATGATGTTAGCAGGTCTTCTTGCATTTAGTACAGTTTCATGATTTGCATTCTCTTCCCCACATTTCCTTTATCTCCTACCAGAACTCTCCTGTCAATCTAACAGGTGTGTGATAATCCTGCCACAAGCCAGTATCTTTAGGGCATGACCTAATGGCAAAGGCTATGTGTGACAGCACCGGGTATGGAACATAAAATCATTTGGGGCTAAGTCAGGTCCTGAGAAAGTCAGAAGATATGACAAAGGTGGGAGACACGACTCCCGGGTCTGCAAACAGCAATAACATAAAACAATGTGTAGAACAAACGACACACTGTTGAGCTTAGTGTCCATTTAAAGTTCAGCCATAGCTTATACAGAGCAGGCTGAACGCATATTCAGCTTATTAGTTAGGATAAATGTTATATCTGCTATTATGATTATTGTTACTTAGCTTCGATTTGACTCTTTACCGACGCAGAGGTAACCGGGTTCCCTATTTTCCCAGTGCGGAGCGAGATGTTTAGCCAGGCTGGGGCCATTCAGTAGTATACTGACGTGACATCCACCTAGTAAAGACCTCACACAGCATTATCACAACCCACAGCAACCAATCTTAACGTGCCGTTAATTTGTGTGACTACACTAAACTGCTAAAATCGGATTATTGATTGGCAGCTACAGATTACAACACATCCTTGCTCTTTGCAGCAGGTTATAACATAAACTGTGAATGATGATTAAAAATAAAAATACATTACACAAGTAATAATTGCTTTCCATATTCTTTCAGAAATATAATGCATATTATGGGGGTGTCTACAGAACGTAGACACCTCGTGCCCAAATTAATCTCCTTCAGATTATGCATCATATCCGCGGAGACACCTCACGACGATGTTATGACTCTAATATTCGATCATTTTTCCTCGCACCGCATAGAGAAAAAAATGAGCAGAAATTCCTACCGTAATTGCTGGCAATGCGCGCAGTCGGACATTGCGGTGATATCCGTGCGCCACTTCGCTGGCAACTGAATCTGCCGTTATGAATGTAGAAATAATTATTTCAGAATATATTTTCGCAGTTAGATGACCAATTCAAGCCATTTTAAAAACAAATCCTGCACCTTATTCCCCAAGATAAGTGAAACAACAATTTCGGTTTCCAGCTAAGAAGGAATTAATTTTTAGTTGCACTCAGTCGCAGTCAGGAAAGCCTTCGGCAGTGTGACATAATGGCATGAAAAATGAATCCTCCAAGACACCACAATAGGAAACAACATTTATTTGTCTGTTTAATTCTGCCCTAAATACAGAAGGATTTGTAATGACTAATTATGATCTTAATTCGACCCCCTCCCGTGTTCACAGACTAAGTAACAGAGCGTGAGAATGGGAACAGCCTTTGAAGTGGAAACCAATCTAGGTTAATTTATCAGCACTATAAATTATCCGAAAAAAAGGCAGGGTTTTCTGAGGAAGAAATTCTTGACAAAAGGCAGATTGTTACCGGGTAACTACGGCTCTTCCTCTTTGGTTCGGAAAGTGTTTACTTTAAGAATAATTGCACAATCTGAGGAGGGGACAATGGCTCCTTTCTGTGGTGCTGTGTGAATCGCAGACTCTGGTGCCAGTCAGCTAAATTATTTGGATCGATCTGATGAGCGGGAGGTTCCTGTGCAGAGTCTCTGCTCTTCACCGTTAATGGCTGAGGGAAGAAGACACGCTGCCAAAATAATGCTATTTACAAAACAGCGATCAATACCAGTAAATGAAGTCGCCCATCCGGAGATGTCTCCAAAATCACTTCACTCTGTTTTCCATGTTTGTTTTCGATATTCTTGAGTCATAAACTTCTACTGTCCAGCTAAACAAAACCTGATTTACTCTCACCAACCGCCACAGCACCTGTCACGTAGAAACAGCGGAGGCAGCCATTTTGTGACAGGAAACAGAGGAGGCAGCCATTTTGTGACCGGAAATGAGAATGCAGCCTGTCAGTTCACTACTCTCACAGAATGTCCGAATTTCCTGGAAGAGCAGACACCCTCCCAGATGCCGGGCATAATTATTGTGTCATTAAGCCCCACCCTCATCACACAAATGGCGCAGCATGGCAGGGGGCGGGGCCACGTCTCTCCCCACTTGACCTCCCCTCCGGGATCTCCCCGCCACTGATCGACACAAACTCCACTATGATCTGTCCAAAGCTGTCCACTTCTATGTAAACTCAGCATTATCCAAGTACGACTAATTGGGATTGCCCCACCGAAATCGGGACATTACATTATTAGTAGCTTACTAGAATAAAGCAACTTGCATTTTGGGTTAAGTGGACATTTAATATGTATTAGAAAGGTATAAGGCCATTAAGCAAGGTATAAGATTTTTTGGTGCGTTGAACTAGGGTCAGAGCACCTGTTGACTGCTCGATCGTGTGACCCCAGTTTTACAGTTGAAAAAGATTGAACAACCTCTAGCCAATCAGTTAATTGTCATGCCAACAGCAGTACAGAATATTTCAGGAGATAAGTATGCTGACCTTGCCAGTGGTATTATACAGTGCGCATCCATTATTAGAGAAGTGTGGCCATCAGCCTGAACGCAGTTAAAATCACGTGGGTGAGTGATTAGGTGTTTAGCCTATGGGCTTGTATATATTTGAACCAATAGGTAGAGAGAGGGGGGTGGTTTTGTTTTATA
Source organism: Mixophyes fleayi (assembly GCF_038048845.1). Lineage (NCBI taxonomy): Eukaryota > Metazoa > Chordata > Amphibia > Anura > Limnodynastidae > Mixophyes > Mixophyes fleayi. The sequence continues at coordinate 368,340,499 of NC_134403.1, read as the reverse complement.
TAGGTGTTGGTTGTCATCCATTTTCCCCTCTCTGTTTCCGGATTCCTCCCTCCCTCCCGGCTGTTTTTTAAATGGTTTCGTTTCTTTGGTGGGAGAGCAGTGCAGTTGGTAAGTTTGCATATGGTGCTTCGTTTATATGTCATAGGTCACTATCCCCCCTTTCGTATGGTGTTGTCATCACGTGTGTTGGGTCCAGTGAATGGGACTCCGGGCCAGTATGTTGATTATCTCTGGCGGTTTATATAGGGGGGTGTAGTCTTGCCGTTGGACATATATTTCGCACCGGCCAATAGATAAGGTAAATCCTGGGTTGGTGGTTCAAGGGCCTGACCTTTCCACCGTTATTGGTTTTGTGTTTGCCTTCTGCCCTGCTCTCGTCCGCCTTCAGCCCCTTTAGTTTAATATATCCATTTAATAAATATTAATAAATATATTTTAATTCCAACGTTATTCTGGTGTCCGTGTCGTTATTGGTTAAAGGTATTATGGTAAACACTATGAGCTTCCTCACTGTGCATTTTATTATTATTATTAATATTTATTTATAAGGCTCCACAAGGCAACCGCAGCGCCGTACAGAGACAAACAAAATCACAATACAATGGGAGACAGCACAGTACAGTAAACACAGCAACTCAGTACGCTCAATGCACAGCTAGAGAGGGCGGGGAAGGGGGAGGGAAGATCTGCAAACGACGGGGCCCAAGAAGGAGGGCGCGGAAGACAGGGAGGCCCCCTAGGGGGGAGGAGGGAGCGAGAGTGGACGTGGGGTGGAGGACCCTCGAGGAGGAGGGCTAAGTAGCTGGAGAGCAGAGTTAGAAGTGGTGGAAACAGGAGGAGAGATGGCCCTGCTCAGAGGAGCGTACAATCTAAGGGGAGGGGTGGACAGACAGAGAGACGCAGGGGAGAGAGGGAGAGTAGGGGGACGGAGGCAGAAGATAAGGTAGGAAGTTAAGTGGGAGACAGAAAGGCTTTAAGAAAAAGGTGGGTTTTTAGGGCCAGTTTGAAGCTGGACAGATTAGGGGAAGTTCTGATGGAGGGAGGGAGCTTGTTCCAGTGGAGGGGGGCAGCGCGGGCGAAGTTTTGGATACGCGCGTGGGAGGAGGTTATAAGGGGGGAAGAGAGGCGACGGTCAGAGGCAGAAACGGAGAGGGCGGGATGGAGCATGAATAGAGAGGAGGGTGGAGATGTAGGGCGCAGTGGAGTTGGCGAGGGCCTTGTAGGTGAGTGTGAGGAGCTTAAAGAGGATTCTTAAGGGGAATGGGAGCCAGTGAAGGGCTAGGTAGAGGGGGGAGACAAAAGAGGAGCGGCGAGAGAGGAAAATAAGCCTAGCTGCAGCGTTAAGGACGGATCGAAGGGGATCGAGATGAGAGTGGGGGAGGCCAGTGAGGAGGAGGTTGCAGTAGTCCAGGCAGGAGATGATCAGAGAGTGGATAAGGCATTTGGTGGCATCTTGGGAGAGGAAGGGCCGGATGCGAGCGATGTTGCGCAGCTGGAAGCGGCAGGATTTAGCAAGAGAGAGGATGTGGGGGCCAATTATCCATGATTGCAGGCTGCATGTAACAGAGGCAGTGACATGATGTGAGGAGAGGAATGGAGGCAGCAGGAAGCCACAGACTGAGAGTTATATAGTGGAAGGAGCAGGGTCCCCCAGCAGCACAGAGTATATCAGGAGATGAGTGATGTGTTAGTGAGGACAGGGCTGCATGTGACAGGGGCAGTGACATGATGTGAGGAGGGGAATAGTAGCTAGCAGGAAGGACCAGTGTCTCCCTATATGACACACAATAGGGACCTGAGATGCAAATGCAATTTTTCTTGCATGTTGGGAAAATACTGACAAATTCTGTCTGGCTTTATTTTTACACTGTGACTGGGTCTATTTATCAATATATGGAGACAAGGTTAATTTTCAGTGATAAGAATCTCCCAATAATTCTCTTTGGATTCCATGATGTAAGAAAATAAAATATATGTATTTTTGCACCTTGGCGCTCCACACGTCACATGTTATACACTATAATTCCAATAACAGTATTTGGATAAAAATCACATTTATTTGCAATATGTTAAACAGTAGTTCTGGCCAGAACATATATTTCTGTTAATCAATCAATGCACTCTTAAATGTCTCAGCTGTTCATTTGACCGTCTATTGGTTTGTCCTGAAAAATTCAGTCTAGGTCTTGAAAAATCTAGAATTGATATATATGAATAAAAGTTGTCCAAATATACCCAGAGTATCCATCTTATATTATGTCCATTTACTTGTCCAAATAATGTATTTTGGTTTAGGACTTATTCTTTCTTGCCGATCGGTGCTTCACTAACTCCCCTTCCTAGCAGGGGGAACCCAACGCAGGTGTCTTGGAGTCTCGGACCGACTCGGAAATCCATTGGATGCTGTGCATGCGCAGTAAACACTGTTCTATGTGAGCCGGTTGTCACTCTCGGCTCATATTAAATGCCGATAATTGCGGCTTTGTTGCATAAGGTCTGCGATAAGTCTGCGGGTTAAAATTCCTTCTATTCTCCGCAGTCTGTGTCCACAGTATAGTCTGTATAATTATTTTCCACCAACGCGTTTCACCTAATCAGATCAGGCTTCTTCAGGGAAAATTGGCAAATGTAGGTCTCTCCGCGGCACACAGGTTTAAATCTCCCTCCACGTAGGTTTTAATTGGTTCCCGCCTCAGGGTAGGAGGTGCCATCGGAATGTTCATTCATTTGTTTGGTTCCATTCTCAGCATATAATCTATTTTGTACGCTTGTTGAAAACAACTCTATGATGTAGACAGTCATTGTTCAGATTATAGAAATGAGAAATGACAATCTATGTGAATGAACCGTGGGCAGCACGGTGGCTCAGTGGTTAGCACTTCTGTCTCACACCACTGGGGTCATGAGTTCAATTCGCAACCATGGCCTTATCTGTGTGGAGTTTGTATGTTCTCCCCGTGTTTGCATGGGTTTCCTCCGGGTGCTCCGGTTTCCTCCCACACTCCAAAAACATACTAGTAGGTTACTTGGCTGCTATCAAAATTGACCCCAGTCTCTCTCTGTCTGTGTGTGTCTGTGTCTGTGTGTGTGTGTGTGTGTGTATGTTAGGGAATTTAGACTGTAAGCTCCAATGGGGCAGGGACTGATGTAAGTGAGTTCTCTGTACAGCGCTGCGGAATCAGTGGCGCTATATAAATAAATTATGATGATGATGATGATGAGTAGATAAAAGATAAATTACCTTCCAGATCGATACAGAGAAAAGTAATATCTTCCTAATTTATATGAATTTAAATAAAAAGATTACAAGTGATTGTGTCCAATATTAATAACTTATTGAATTAAGGGTTAATTAGTAAGAAAACGTCCTAAATCAAAATCTGAATTGAGGCCATAAGACATTAAAGTTCCCAAATCAAAAATCCATCTCGCCTCTTCCTTAGAGATTATGGGAACGAAATTCGCCTCACGTTACGCAAACCTGTTTGTGGCGCACTGGGAGAATAACGCCATTTGGAACAACAATCCTTATTTTGAAAACATGACAGTATGGCGCAGATACATCGATGATGTAACGTGCATCTGGAAGGGAGAGCAAGATAGACTGGTGGCCTTTACAGAGTACATAAATCATAACAATGTAAATTTGAAATTGACGACCACTATTAGTAAAGAGAGATTGGCATTTCTTGATATAGAGATCTATATTGATAATTGAATATTGTGTCCAACATGTGAAGTGTAGAGCGCCAATGGGCAAAATTACATATATTCTATACCAAAGATAGGGATACTATCTTATCCCCATAGGCAGCACCACTGATATATCTCTATATACATTTACTGAGGACAACGCTGGGTTTTCTCTTTTCGATTTAAGAAAATAAAATGTGAAAAGTGCAAAACGGGTGTGAATACTTTTTATAGCATCTGTAGCTGTTTGGGTCAATTTTACTCTTATGCATAAAACAAATGCCTTTAACACAAGCTATACACTGGCACTGATGAGTTGTACGTGACTGCGCTTAATCGTGCCATGTACTAGGAGTGACAATATGTCATGCTTAATATCTGTATTTTAAAAATTGTTTGTAATGGTCTACTTTATCTGACAGATACTCTGAGCGGTGATGATTAAAGGCCAGGCTGCGATGGATAAAATCAGGGACACAAGAGCTCTGTAGGAATGTGTGGCCATGTGACTTCCTCAAAGCCCTGGCCTAACCTTAATGAATGAACTCCAAACATTCCGACATGACCCCTGGGCATCAGGATGACCATGTGACCATCCCCACATGACCTCCCGTTTCACCCTGATCTTCCAAAGGCATTAACATGGATCGAATGAGATATTGAAGTTAAAAATACATTTAAAAAAATAAATATTTAAATCAGATTATTACTACTGGATGATGGAGAAACGCATCATTATCTTGTGTGCTACATATCAGGACATTCAATTCCAGATGAAAATAACTTTATTAAAACTTAATCAATTAGTCTTGTCTTCCAGCTGGTTCTCTGTTGGTCCAGATGTCCCTATATTACAAAACTAAAATCAGGACAAAGCAGGACATGTCTACACTGATGTGGGATTTGAAACTGATCTAACCTTTTGGGAAATATGGAGATAAGGTAGGAAAAGAGGAGGTGGGTGGGGCTTGATGATGCCGTTATCGGTGATTAGTGGGTGGAGTTTTCTGCAGGGGGCGGAGGGTTTCTTGAGGCATACAGAAGTATCGCCTGCTGTCTCGGGAGACTAAGAGGTCTCCCCTTAATTCTGGAGTCTCCCGATCAATACAGAAGAGTAGGCAACTGTGCTTATAAGAAATAGACAGCCCCCCTGTTGAAAATTATAACATACAAATTTTCCCTGTAAATACTTAAGGACTGGCACCACTAACCATTGACTATTAAGATGTTGTTATATCATGGATATACACTCCAAAAATGGCTTTTAAATACAACACATTCATGCAACACACCCTGTGATTTATTTTTGCAACTTATCATGTATTGTACGGTTACATTGTACGAGGTATCTCCACCTTCAGATAACTTGTATTGCTTTGTACATAATCTCCCTCCTCCCACCTTTTTTTTTTATATATAATTACACTGAATTATAACTCTGGCTTCCTCTGTACGTTCCAGGCATGTATTTATGTAACCAGGCACAGTTGTTGTATTCTGTTTTGCCATTGGATGTAAAAAAGTAAAAGTTGCCGGATGACGCCCACAAGCCAACAAAGTTTTTAGAAAGTGGACCAAAATGTTAAGTTTTTATCCTGAATCTGATTTTTATCCAGTGGACCTGATATACAGTGTCAACAACACATTATTTTTCCTGAAACATTATATGAGCCTATGAAGATTACCGACACTCCTCGGAGCTCCGAAATCCAACTCAGCCCGGAAGATTATTGCAGTGACCAGCAGAGACGTTTCAGGCTGGATACAGCGCAGACGAAACACGTTTAAATATACCTGTCTTACAGAAGAGAAAAGCTCAACATGAAACAGCAAAAGATTTCCTTCTCTCAATGTCTGGCGTGGGTGACAGATGTCTGCTTCACGCACAATAAACCAAGTCTTAAACCTTAGGTGACACTCGTTGGCGAACGCAGCAAGGCTGAAAAAAAAGTTCCTGGGATTACAAAGAGACTTAGAAGGCAGATGGGCATGGGATTAAACGCTGTATGACGGAGAGCTTTTCCTGCGCTAAGATGTCAACAACTCCTTCAAGTCAAGATGAAGCACAGTAAGAAAATAAATGACTTTTTCCCTTCACAAGGCTCCAACATCTGCACTAAGTGCTCAGTTCTTACAGCCACTAAATTGCTGCTGTTTAAAAGGAAAGAGATTGTACAACTTTTCCACTGGGGAAAACAAGAACTAGGACACAATAGATTCATCTATCAGCCCTCCCAGTTGTCAATAAAAATCACAGCGCCATGTACACCGGGGTGATGTATCATCCACAGGAAAATAATCCAGCAGAGACCATTACTTTGTGTATCCACTGCGGCTGGGACGGTAGTGTCGGCATTCCGTAGTGATATCCGTATTTTGAAGGCGATCTATTATAAGACATTAACTGGAATATGTTTAATAAAGTATAACTGGAACTATAACTTTTTTTTTTTTTTATTAATTACAAATTGATTAATTCTTCTCTAAGCATACTCACACTAATGCATAACTCCCAACTGTTCCAATTTTAGGGCTCTGTCCCGCCTGGGGACATGTTTGTCCCAATGGACAGGAAAGTTTTGGGAAGGGAGGTATATAATGGGCAGCCTAGTGCATAAGCAAAATAACAAACTTATGCAGTTAATGTACTTAACGCTATTATAGAACATTCATATATGCAGGTGGTAAGCTTGTATTGTGGCCAATGTCAGAGAACAGGTTGCTCGTATCTAATTTTGCACCTCGGGTCACTTTATATATCTCTATATAAGTCAGTTTAACACAAAAGGGATGCAGCTCCAGTTATAACATCTTTACAGTTCGACTGTTACTAGAAGAACCTGCTGAGACAAACTTCCTGTCTATGCATGTTCAGTAGAGCAATGTGGACGGCTGGAGGCTGCCCCACTTCCTGTCTTCACTAGATCACAGGGGACACCACTACTAAGATGGGAGATGGAGCGTAGCGCTCTATAATAAGATGTTGCACAGTGGTCATGCCCTCTTGCAATATGGCCACGTCCCATCCCGAGATGTTGGGAGGCATACTAATCTGGTCTTTGATTGTGTTTCGGACAGTTATGGGAGAAGTTTGATGGTTTCCTGAACAGCCTATAAGGTCATGTGATACCTATGAAATATTCCAGACACCTAGAAAAGAAATAGGATGGGAGAGTAGAGCCACATAGAAAGGAATCATTCTGGCCTCGCCCCTTCTGTATTATGAAGCAAATCTCAGCATTGAGCAGCAGGTGGTGGGCTGACCACCAACCACAACTGAAGAACCTGGAGACCCAACACACTGTGTCAACAAATAGGTAACACCTAACGGGATTGACATAGAAATCATCCAATCAGGGTGCCAGCAGTGGGATTTATCACAAAATAGGATCATCAATCATAATTCCTCCTGCAAATGTTACCTGCTCTCTGATAGTATTGCCTGCGGCGTCCACAAGCGCTAATACTCGGTAATATATAATAGGGCTGGATAGGAGCACTCAATATTTACATGCATAAATCACAAAGTTTTGTTGACACGGTAACTAGTACCGTTTGCCAACAACCTCAGACAAGCCCATAGTAAGTCTGTTTGAAATTGAAAATAAAGAACATAGAAGCAATATGTACAGAATTAATTACATACTCAATGTTTACAGGAATAGGGGAATTTTCTTTACAGTCTTAAGGCCTATTTATGATGCCGGGTGATTTTTTTAGTGATGTTTTCGCAGGAGTTAAGGCTCTAAAGACTCGAGTGTGTATGTGAAGCTTCTCATTTCAAACAAGCAAGTTATCTCCCAGGCTTGGGTGTATGCAGGATATAGATATATGGGAGCTATGAGGCGCACTTCTAGGGAATTAGGGTACATACCTACATACTTGCCAACTTTTTGTAGTTGGCGTCCGGGAGCCTCCCGGGGGGGAGGTGGGCGTTATTTTACAACTGTGGGCGGGCCCAAATGCCACGATTCTCCGGGATTCGCGGCATTTTGGCCCTAATTCTGCCCACTCTAGGAAGTGAGCTGATGGGGGAGATTGCCATAATGCGGGAGTCTCCCGGACATTCCGGGAGAGTTGACAAGTATGAAATATATTAACTTGCATTTAAAAATTTATCCTGTCTATCCACATCTATTCTCACTGACACTGGCACTCTCCTTTTGATTAATTCACTTCCTCTTTTTTCTGAAAATATTCCATACCTGGAAATGCAAATATATAAACTAAACATTATGGGCCTGAGTCATTAAGGAGAGCAAAACATAAAAAAATGAGTAATTTTGCACCTGGGCAAAACCATGTAATGTTGGAGGGGGAGGTAAATTTAAAATGTGGGGACAGATTTATAGTTGTGGTAGGGCATGTCCTAGATCAACTTTAAATGTCAGTGTAAAAATAAAACTATCAAGTATTTGTGTGCTAGATGACAATTCAGCCAGAATTTATCTTGTGTGCAAAATAATAAGAACTGAGATCTGCATAGGAACGAAGGATAATAAAAGTTTTGCTGTATTTTTAACTGAGTATACTCTGGAGTGTTAACAGTTAACTATTTGGAGATGCCCATCCGGTGTCATAGGGGATGGGCTTCAGATGCTATAAGTTGGATGGGCGGAGTTGTACTCAGCCTTGCAGATCTGGATGTTGCCCACGCACCCTCCCTGCTTCATGGATTCCTGGGTTTCGTGAGGAATCAGCTGGATATCGTTCAGGATGGGTATCAGCTGGAGGCGGTCATGGTTGTCCGTGAAGATGGATAGAGTTTTGGCCGGAAAACGCAGTTCAGTCGACGGCCAGTGTTTGGGCGCACATTTACGGAATAGGGCATGTTGAACCCGTCTCTCTTCGAGTGAATCGGCTATTAGTCTCGGTTCAGATACCGCCCCTGTGGGTTGCCCTGTGGTTGCTTTCCGTATAGCCCAGAGGATGGGCGGGTTCTGTGGAATCGGGACGTCGTGCCCCGTCCAGGTAGATATGTGCGCTTTGGGTGTGATTGGTCCACCATTTGAACCCAGGGGAAGTCCAAAGGAAATGCTAGGACAGTTGGTTTTGTCGATGTCGGACTGACTGCTTTATTCTCCTCCACCATAGTTAAATAAATTATTTAATTTTTCCACACTCAAGTCTCGTGTCGTTACTCTAAGGTTTATAGTGGTATAAGAGTAAGAAGGTAAAGAGGTTAAGATATCAGACATTAGCCTTTTGTAAACTAATTTGCCCCCTTGCATTGTAACATGGTTTGTCCCGGAGAACATGAAGTCCATTGTTTGCCTTCCTTTCCTTAATGACTCAGGTCCTACATTTGCACATAAAAAGTAAAAAGCAAAATACCAGTTAACAGACCGCTAATCCTAATAGCGACTAACAACATTCATAAACATGGATGCGCTCATCAGTATGTCATACTTGCTTACTTTTGGCAACTTGTATCCGGGAGAGGGGGCGTGTCTAGAGGGCGGTAGGGGGTTGGGCGCGGCCAAAGTCGTCATTTTGGTCCAGCCCCCGTGACAAACATGTCGTTTTGGCGCAGGGGGAGGGATTTCCAAAATGACGCAATTCACAGCGAATCGCGTCATTTTAGCCCCACAATTGCGGGATGCGGGAGACTTGCCAGCTCTCCCGGGAGTCCGTGAGACAGACCCGAATTTTGGGAGTCTCCCGGACATTCCGGGAGAGTTGGCAGGTATGCAGTTTGTTCCATGTTGGAGATAAGGCTGTGATCTTGGGGGCTCTGGTGGGGGGGTAGATAGTTTGTGACGCGCAGAAGACTTCCTGTTTGTACTCTCAAAGTACGAAAACACAGAGATATTTGTCTATGAATGCTATTAGTGGTACTTTTAGTTAATGTAACTGGTATCTTGGGTATAGTGGTTATTTAAGCCCGAGAGAATGTCATCATTGAAGGGGAAGCATTTTTTCCATGCACTCCACAATTGCTGTCCACAGAAGGACACTGTAAGTAGATATTTGGAACCAAATAAAACCAAACAAATATATATGTATATATCCTTATCTTAATTAAGAGTGAAGTCACAGTATCTGTCATGATTATCACAGCACTTAGTATGTTTATTGTTAAGGAAAGTGTTTAACAGATAACGGAAGTGTAGAACTGAGAAAACACACAGAAATCGAGTGCATCATATGATTAATCATGTGTGGAACCGTCACCCGTGAAGACACGCGCTGTGTTTTCTTATTTAAATCTAAATCAACACTGAATTTTTCTCACAAGAAACTCTCCCTCTCAGCCTCATTTTTCTATAATTGCTCGTTACAAAAGATTGCACAGAGAAGGATGGCTCATTCAGGAGAGCTGTTAATTAGTGATTGTTTGCTGTTTTCAGTCTGGGCTAAAAATACTCAATGAGGGTTTATATCACTTTGTACCAAGCAGGCGTAAAACGAGAGCGAACAGAAAACGGTTCTGTATTCGACTATTTTTAAAAAAGCAACATTTATTATATTACAGCGTTAAAGACCCTTCTCCTGGCCAGGGACATTACACAAGTAATATCACTTCCTGTGCTCCTTTTAAAAATCATAGTTACCTACGTTCCTAAAGTGTCCCAAATTAGGGGAAAGACCTCGGGGAGAGCAGATAATGGGCGCGTACCTGCCTGCAAGGTGGTCACGGTTATGCCGGGTTGTATCATCAAGCCCCTCCCATCGGAGTGGGCGGGGAGTAATGAAACAATTAGCGTCAAGATATGCCTTGACCCGCCCAATTTATGCAAATGGCGTTATCAAGCTGCGCTAACCTCTGTTTTTCACATATTATTCCACATTTTCAGAAGGAAGACATGAAAATTAAGGCAAGTATAATTAATATACAGAGGCCTGTGTAAAAAGAAGTTCACAATGTACTAGATATAACTAATGTATCTAAAATAGAGGAGGCCTACCATGGCAGACCCCAACTTTTTTATATTATTTGCCCCACTTCTTGGTGATCACGTCGGTGAAGATTTTTCCCAATGGACGGATTGAATCAGAGACCAAATGATCATAGAAGTCTGCATCCATTCATTCTGGTAGCTGGGATGCGCGGTGTGTATTTAATGAGGTACTTAGATTGGCTCCTGTTCAATCAATTGGCGCATTCACTATTCTTCTCCCCCATTCGGAGAAGTCTGGAATCAAGAGACCATTTACCAAAAGTAAACAGAAAGGAGGAAGAGGAGATGTCTTAAATCAGACAAGCACTTTATCATTTGCCTACAGTTGTCACGGGTATAAATCTGCTTAGCGGAGGGGTGTCTCTATCTTGCATCACTCATGAAGCTGGTAGTGACCAGAAGACCCATAGAATTTCCTGTACACACACACACACACTTGCAGAGAAGTGCCAACTTCTGGTTGCGTCAACTGTGCAGTTTTCACGACGGGAGTGCATTCTCCTGAACTGTGGGAGATGCCGGAGATAGAGGAGGACTGTGAAGACGAAAGATGAAAACAGCAAACGAATTAAAGAAATGTGATAATTCATATCTTTCCTCTAATCCCGTTTCTTTTTCTTAGACAGCCTCCTCTTCATTAATCTGGAGGATGCTATTTGCAAGGAAAAACACAAGTCTGCAACTTAATGAACAGCCGCCAACAGGTGTAATGTTTCGTGTGCGTCTCATCTGCGTACAATATTAGCACATGACAAGGAATTAAATTGCTGGAACAAAATTGCAGAAAGTAGCTAAATACCGGACCAATATTACCAATTATAGAAATGACAGCTACTCTCGGCCAGCTAAGCAGATGGGGAGGGACATTGCTGGGGAAAAAACACGATTTATTTGTGTACCGAAGCCGAAACAGTTTGATGGTTCTGTGTCGCTTTAAGGAAACGCAGCCCTTTGTGGTAACGCAAACAGGAGTGTGTTACATTACACAGCACACCGACTACAGCAGACGTGCAAATCATAGACTAGACACCAGACTTTTATTTATCTACAAGTGTGTTAAAGGGAACAGGTTATATATAAAGTAATAACAACAATATAAAATATGTTGTCTCTTTTTGGGTTTTTTTCTTGTGGCCTCGCATCTACAACACTTTATTTATTAACCTTGCCACTATTTAACATTTGCTGCATCGGGCCTAAGACAATGTACATGCGAGAGATCAGCGCCAACAGTGATTTGCTTCGAAGGTTTCGCATATTTGAGAATTATGAGATGCGCTCCCCAAGTTATAAGTGCTGAACAGGTGTCATTATTAGTGCCAGATATGTGCCCTATAGTTATACACCGGCTCCCATAATCCCCTTCGCTAAGTCCTAAGTGCCGCTATGTAGCCATGATAGTTTAGAGCAGCAAAGGACTATGGGATACAAGCCTGCAATCCGAAATGCTGGTTAGATACCTATGTGCATTCGGATACCTGCTCGGCTAGGGTGCATTCAGAGCTGGGTGCTTTCTAACGAATTTCAAGTACCTACATGTGGTAGCATTTATATATAATATAGATATATACACACGTATTCACATTTATTTTATTATTTTTCAAGGAAAAAAAAAAAAAATAGGCAACTATTAAATAACGTTTCATTCTCTACACTATAATCATTACACCAAGATTAAGGTTACACACAGTAGCTAACACTGATTAATGAACAGTAACAGGATATAAGCACCTCCAGGGAATACAGATTGTGTTACAGAAATAGAGTGTGACATTGGTGAAATAACTCAGCATATGTTATAGATTAAATACGCACCATTTCAAAAGGTTTCATGCCAGCCCCGCGTACAACATCGCCGCTCTCTACATTGCTAAACGGTACAAGCAGAGAGGAAGAAGTTATCCCCCCCCCAACATCATAACGTAAAACATCCTGAAAGGCAACAATGTATCAAATGTCATTATAAGGATGGATCCTTAGAACCTTGAGATCGGACATTGAGCGTCACTTACAGAGCGCACAAACACTTTGTTACCGCGCAGATGAGCCACAATGCGCAGGGAATAGACCGGAGCAGTGCAATCATCACCTCGAAAGTTTAACCCATACTTGCCAACTTTTCCTTGTTGGCTTCAGGGAGATCCCGGGGGAGATGGGCTTGCGGGGGCGGGGCTTGATGAATCGCATCATTTTTGGTCACACCCCCTAAACGGTTGTCACAGTTTGGCAAATTACAACAGGGGGCGGGGCTAAGATGACACAATATTTGCATCATTAAGCCCCCTCCCCCTGCCACTTATCTATTGCCCTGCTCTCCCGGGAGGTCTCCCAGAAATGTGGGAGTCTCCCAGACATTCCGGGGGAGTAGGCAACTACGCGTTAAAGATAAGCAGCTAATGAATCTCTAGAGACTGAAGTGTCTTTTACATTTCTGTCTCCATTACTGAAGTCATGTTGTCTTACTTGTCAGTCTTTGATTAAATCTTGGTCTCCATGAAAATGGCCACCTCCATAGGCATCAATACATGGACATAGGACACAATTTCTGAACTGTATCATCATGCCACAGATGGCGAAGCCAACCACGTCTTGTACTGGCTCAGCATCAGGGAGAATGCCAGACTCTTCAGGGTGTGAGGGAGATCACCCCTATTTCAGGTAGTCTCCCTGACATTCAGGGAGAGTTGGCCAGTATGATCTAACCTCTGATCCCTAAAATACCAAATCTTACTATGTAAAAATATAACAATAAAAACAAAATAAAAAAACATTCTATTTGTTTTACTTAAATCCTGCTCGGTATAACCTAATGTAGGATTCATGTTTGTACGCAACCTGCCCGCAAGTTGCATTTAAAAAAAAAAAGCCACAGAACCCGAGCGCAGTTCCGGCCGTACTCAAATCCAAGCGGATCTCAAGATACTTTACCATTTGAATCTGGGTGTAAGTACGCTCTATCTAAACAATAAAGGATATGCTGTGCTGGTCATCACTATCAGTTGGCAATTACACCTGTCCTGTGCAAATGATACGGCTGAATCCAAAAATAACTAATACCTCGTTTAAGTGAAGCCCTAAGCTGAGGGCAATTAAATTTTCGTGCTATATTTCATCAGCACTGCATTAGGGGTTAAACATGTGGTGTCAGCCAGCCTATCACTCCCGGGGAGTGGTTTGTCCAGGAGGGCATAAATTATCTGGGAGCTGGGGGCTGGCTCTCTCTTTGTCCTGGATGTCAGATACACTGACACTGGGATGCAGGCTTAATCAAAATATGAACTAATACCTCATGTTTTCATTTTGCGAGATACACACAGATATGCAGTGTGAAGGATAAGCGCTGACAACAACTGTCCTTTCTGTTTGGCTGAAACCATGCGTTCTAGCGAGAAACCCAGGACTTGAATTGGTTGCGTCTGCGATGAAACGCCATTACTGTACATTGCCTAAGTTAGTCGGCCCCTTCCCTCCCCCGTTCCACCTCTCAAATCATAACAGTCATTTGCGTTCAGATATGAATTGAATGCAATTGCGTTGGTTGGCGAACGGTCCGTTTCGGAGACGATTTCACGTAAAATACGGCGATGCAATCCCGAATTACAACTGAATATGAATCAGGCCTTTAAATAAATCGCAAATATGAAGGGTTTTTTAGGACTGTTCTTACTACAAGTGGCGGCTTCATGCATACATAGCTTATTATTACATTGCTTGGAGTGGCATAGAAAGGTCTATTTGACGGAGAATGGACAAAAGCCCGAGATGCCATCATACTGGTGGCGAAAAAAACAAACATCAAAAATGTCGCTAAACAATGCAGAACGCTTCCCACAGCGCCGCGCTTCCACAGATCACAGATAGATGGTAAACGATTACTGTTATAGCATCTCACAACGACTGGATACACTTGTATCTGCAGAGCGGATCCGTTGTCTTACCCAAGGGCGACGGAATTCTCGGAGAGTGCGGATCCCTTGTAATAATCAGTATTTATAGCGCTGCAAATTATCTTTTCTTTCAAACATCAGACAAATGAACGAAGGTTACGCTTCTTAACACCCAACAGAATCTTTTATCATTAAAGTCATAAAGATCGGCCCCACAGTGACACCCAGCATATCATACAACTATCTGAAAGTTTGTCAATACAGCTTATTTTTATTTGCATGTAGGTCACATCACTATACTCCATCCTTGTGCGGTTATCACTCCGTTAAAGTTCATATCAGGCAACGACAAGGTCACGACTACCAGTAAATCGAATGTTTACTACAGTCTCATAAACCATTTGTATTGTACATAACAAGCTGGCCAGGGTGATCGTATCAGTAGAACCGTATTAATACTATTGTGTGAAAAATCTTCCAGCAATAAAAAGTCATTTTATGGGAATTTATTGTATGAAAATGTCAGAGTATATCTGACGTGTTCTTTATTTTACCAGCAGATATTGGTAGATTTATGGGGGGGGGGGGTTGTTTTACGGAAAATGTAGTTAACATTTCACGATAGGGAGAAGAAATAACGGTCTATTGTCGCAACCCCCCACTAAATTAATATGACAGCATGTCGCACAGTGGTTAGCACTGCTGCCTCACAACGCTGGTGTCACGAGTTTGATTGTAATCAGGGAGATATGTGGCTTCCTTCCACACTCCAAAAATCATTGCTGGTATTTTAATTTGCTTGTGACAGAGTGTGACAAAGAAGGTGTGTGTGTGTGTGTGTGTGTGTGTGGTAGGGAATTTAGAGTGTAAGCTCCAATGGGGCAGGGACTGATGTGAATACATATGCTCTGTACAGCGCTGTGTTATATAAATAAACAATACTAATGACCCCACAAACATCGTATGATTGTCATCCTGTCACCCCTTTTAGGGTGACGACCATATTCATTACACGGATAGACTTAATGTCACCAGAACTAGATTAGGCAGCAAAATTGCACCTTAATATTCAATTTACAGCTCTGTGTAAAACCATATATACTATATAACAATGGTAAAAAATAAAATGAACAGTACATGAGATCAATATAAATACAAATTGTTCTAATTACAGATACAGATGACTTATTTTGCAAATGTGGACACTAATAAAAGTCATGTTTAATTCAAGTAAACCTACACATAGATATCCCTATGGTACAGTTACAATACAACGTTTCAGAGCATGCTAACGTCACCTCAGGCACACAGGGATTATAACGTTTTATTGCATTTTCACATATTGTACTGCAGAAGAAAATGATATTTGCAACAACTTTCTACAGAAACTAACAATGTACAACAAGTGGCACCTGTCAGTCCCACCGCTTGCTAACGCTGACCCTACAGCTTGTGCATGATCAATCAGAAATAGATTACTCCTGCCTATCAGCTTACGCGGAAGCCTGTGAATGGGCTTATTTATTGATTAGGAATTGATTAGAGCTGCCTGGCAGAGCTTGGAATAGAGTGCACAGCGAGAGATCTATGGATTGACAATTGATTAGGCATGCCTGACAACCTGCCCAGAGAAATGGAGCAGGGGGCATCTATTAATTGGATATAGATTGGAGAGAAGTGTTTAGATTCCTACACTAGTTGTTTCCCCGCTGGGTATTGTTCTGTCCACCCTTCTAACATACAGCTGGTGACAACGGCCATTTAGTATCTCTGCAATTACGGCCAGTATAACTAGATTTCTCAAACCTTCTAATGAGGAAAACATGGAGGCGTTGCCCATAGCAACCAATCAGATTCCACCTCTCATTTATCTAATACAGTGTTGGCTAACCTGTGACACGCCAGGTGTTGTGAAACTACAAGTCCCAGCATACCCTTCCAGCAATAAGCTGCTATATATTGGCAAAGCATGCTGGGACTTGTAGTTTCTCGACACCTGGAGTGTCACAGGTTAGCCAACACTGATCTAATACATTCTAGAATCTGACTCCTCCACTTCCTTTTTAGAAGGTTCCGTACATCTATCCCATAAGGTTTCCGGATGCTAGTGTTTATTTAGACTGAGGAAACCTGTGCTTATTACTCCTGGGGTTATATCTTTCACATGCAACAAAATGAGGCTTGACGTGTTAAATAAATAAATATGCTATAAAAACAATAAGCACCATATATTTTGGTGTTTATCACGTTTTTACTTCCAAGAAACCAGACGACAGAGGAGACGGTGACAAAGGAAGGGATCCTCAGGGTGGGAGTCTCAGGACAGGGTGCCTGAAAGGGGGGGATTATAGGGGACAGGGGAGATCGTGAAATAAATATAGTACGAATAATTTACCATCGCTATTTCCCAACTTCTATGTCAATTTCTCACTTACTTCTACCGCAGTCATATATATATATATATATATAGGCACTCATGCCAAAGCCACTGGTATGGTTCATGTCCCTTGCTGGATGACATGATAGTACCCCCTGCGCAGTTGCCGTTTTGTGGCGTCATGCACGTAATTTTTCACACATGACGTTTCTCAGGGCCCTCAGCGGGTGATACAACAGTTAGATGGGAGGAGTCGGGTGAACCAGAGCGTTCCTTTGCGGAATACGGGCTACGCGCACTCATGCACCTCATACCGAGTCATCGTGCCCAGAGCTGGGGCAACCCTATGAGATGCCCTCTCCTCCCCCCCCTCACTCACACTTTGAAGCACCACCCTCACCCCCTGCTGCTTCTTACCTTAGCAGGCTACAGGTCCTCAGACTGGGAGTGGGACGCTTGGGCAAATTAGTATGTGCAGCTCAGCCACTACCAGGAGAGAGGACTTTATTTTTTACACTTGTAGGTGGCAAAAGTTGGTGGTCTCCCTGTACTTTCAGTGGGACCTGCTTACCACCGTCCAGGCACATTTAAAGCAGGAAAATATATATTTTTGTGTATTTGTGTGTAATCAAATGCTATAGGTGTTTGCATATTCTTACTGTTGGTAAATGGGGTTAGAACATACTTACCTACTTTCTTCAGCTCCCTTCCGGGAGCCAGCCAGTGGAGGGGGCGTGAAGGGGCGGGGTGGCCGAAATCGCGTCATTTCGGCCCCGCCCCCTGTGACGTCATGACGCAAATTGCGTCATTTGACAGCGGGGGCGGGGCCAAACGCCGCGATTCACCGGGAATCGCGGCGTTTGGGATCTAATTCTGCCCACTTCACTAGGAAGTGGGGCACTTCCTAGTGAAGTGGGCAGAATTCGGGAGATTGCCACACTCGCCCGGGAGTCCGGGAGACTCTCACAAAATGCGGGAGTCTCCCGGACATTCCGGGAGAGTTGGCAAGTATGGGTTAGAATTATTAAACTTTCTAAAAATGAACACTGGAGGTGTTGCCCATAGCAACCAATAAGATATAGAGTGTACTAGATAAATGAGAGCTAGAATCTGATTGGTTGCTATGGGCAACACCTCCACACTTCCTCTTTAGAATCTTGATAATCTACCCTTTCATGTAATAAATGTTCAGCATTATATGCCACTGCTACCGAGCAAATACAAAATTGCAATTGCAATATTTAGTAATAATTGGCAATAAGTGCATTGATAGTACTGAAACTATCAACCTATTATATGCTTATTATTACCGTTGCTCTTTATACAACACACAATTGGTACAATGTAAGAGACGGTTATATAAAACAAGAGTGACCTCTCTTGCTGAATTACTCTAATATAATAACAATAAATACACTTGGGGTATTATTACAATGCGGGAGGGAACTAAAGTAGTGCTATATATTTTATATATAAACAGTGGAGATCTATATATAATCATATTGCAACTTTTTTCTATCCCCACTAAGACAAGATGCTGCTTACAAATCACATTTCCCTGTGAATTATCTGACCTTTCCCAAGCACTTCTCTTGATAATCTCTAATTTCTCAAAAGGCCTGCAGTGGCTAATGTTTATCTGTGTAAGAGCATTACACATGCATCATAAGTCTCTCGCTTGCCTCCCCATTAAAAGCATCCTATATGCTGCACGGATTGCAAGGCCCAGCTATGCTGACCTCTCACTGCTCCTCTGCGTTGTCTGAGTATAGCTCAGCGCGGTACAACCATCATCGCCCATTAATGATACATACACCGATCAGCTGCAACATTAAAACCAGCTGCCTAATATTGTGTATATCGCCCTCGTGCCCCCAAAACAGCTCTGACCCATCGAGGCATGGACTCCACAAGATCTCTGAGGGTGTCCTGTGGTGTCTGGCACCAAGACGTTAGCAGCAGATCCTTTAAGTCCTGCAGGTTGTGAGGTGGGGCCTCCATGGCTCAGACTTGTTTTTCCAGCACATCCCACAGATGCTCGATCAGATTGAGATCTGGGGGATTTGGAGGCCAAGTCAACACCTTGAACTCTGTTATGTTCCTCAGACCATTCCTGAACAATTTTTGCAGTATGGCAAGGTGCATTATCCTGCTGGAAGAGGGCACTGCCATCAGGGAATACCGCTGCCATAAAGGGTTGTACTTGGTCTGCAACAATGTTTAGGTACCTGGTAGGTGTCATATCCACATGAATGCCAAGAACCAAAATTTCCCAGCAGACCATTGCCCAGAGCATCACACTGCCTCCGCCGGCTGCCTTCTTCCCATAGTACATCCTGGTGCCATCTCTTCCCCAGGTAAACAACGTGAGTGCACCCGGCCGTCTACATGAAAAAAAATGTGATACATCAGAGCAGACCACCTTCTTCCATTGCTGCATAGCCCAGTTCTGCCGTTCATATGCCCATTGTAGACACTTTCGGCAGTGGGCAAGGGTCAGCATGGGCACTCTGACTGTTCTGCCCCATACGCAGCAAGCTGTGGTGCACTGCGTGTTCTGACACCTTTCTATCACAGCCACCATTAACTTCTTCAGAAATTTGTGCTACAGTAGCTCTCCTGTGGGATTGGACCAGACGGGGTAACCTCCGCTCCCCACCCGGATCATTGAGTCTTAGGTGCCCATGACCGTCACTGGTTCACCGGTTGTCCTTCCTTGGACCACTTTTGGTAGGTACTAATCACTGCGTACCGGGAACACCCCACAGACCGGCCATATTGGAGATGCTCTGACCCAGTCGTATAGCAGTTACAATTTGGCCATTGTCAAAGTCGCTCAGATCCTTACACTCGACCATTGTTCCTGCTTCCAATACAACAACATCAAGAACTGGCTGTTCACTTCCTGCCTAATATATCCCACCCGTTGACAGGTGTCGTTGTAATGAGATAATCAATGTTATCCACCTCATAGTGACCTATTAATCACTAGTATGAGGACAAGCTGCATTCAAAGTGCTGTGAGCGCAAGGCGGAAAGTGAGCCGCAGACAGTTGTAGAACCGCCTCTAAATCCCCCCCACCAACCCCCAATATTCACTCCTGGGGACATATTTAATTATTGGCCCCGCGCACTATTCCCGTCAATACGGAAATAGTGCGCATAAATACCGTTATTACGGTACTTTTCACACCGGATTTCAGCTCGCGGCTCAGGGAGCTGCGAGCTGAAATCCGGCTGTAGTTACCATAATAACGGTAATAGTTTTTCCGTGGCGGAAACCGCCAACAATTGAATATGCCTCCTAGTATCAGACAAGCGGCTGCTGTCTGAATAACATACCTGACTCCATATTGAAATGTGACTATTTTCATGAGGTTCAAAGAGAGCCCTATGATACCAATTCCCATCCACTATTTCATGTCTCATTAAAAAAAATGAACATAAAGTTATGTTTCTCACACTACCTCCCTGCTGCCAAATACCATCTGCACCCTGGGAACGCATGCTACCCCGACTAAATCACAGCGAGTGCCGATAGGTGTCACTGAATATCAACGTCAGTGTAAAAGCTGCGGGAGAGAGGCGGCTGCTGGGTCCCAGCGCCCGACGGATTGGTAAGTTTCTGTGTTCTTTTTTTTTTTTATGGCTGGCGCGGGGCAGAGGAGTGAGATGGATCGCGACAGCGGGGCAGAGGAGGGGGACAGAGAGCAGAGGATGGTGACAGCGGGGCAGAGGAGGGGGACAGAGAGCAGAGGAGGGGCACAGCGGGGCAGAGGAGGGGGACACAGCGTGAGAGGGGCAATGGAGGGGGACACAGCGTGAGAGGGGCAGTGGAGGGGGACACAGCGTGAGAGGGGCAGTGGAGGGGGACACAGCGTGAGAGGGGCAGTGGAGGGGGACACAGCGTGAGAGGGGCAGTGGAGGGCAGAGGGGGCAGTGTGAGAGAGGGCAGTGTGTCTGGAAGCAGAGGGGGCAGTGTGTCTGGATACAGAGGGGGCAGAGTGCCTGAGGGCAGAGTGTCTGGATGCAGAGGGGGCATTTTTGCATACAACTAAATAAGTATTTCTGTCCTGACCTAAATACTTATTACAATTTTTTGACCCAACTACTTCTAAAACAGGACTGCTCAATAATTATTTTGGAGGGGTGCCTTGAAAAAATTTGGAGACTAAGGGTGCCGCGAACTGCAAAAGTTTGGGAACCACTGTTCTAAACCATCAAGAGTTAATGGAATTCAATGCATACAGTAAGTAAATGATCCTAATTAAAAAAAAGTGACAAAAATGACAGTAAATTCACTATTTCATTAACAGGCACAAGTTGAAATCACTTTATATTTTAGGATAATTAGTACCGCCTCCCAGAAAGTCCATTTAAAAATATTCAGAGCAGCCTGGATGAGAGTTATTTAGTTTCTCAGCAGAGGTGTATTTTTGCCAGCAGAGTCTGTCATCCCTACACAAGTGCTGTCCTCCGACATTCCGGCAGAAGAACCTTTTCTGGGAAGAGCAGGTCTGTCTGTCATCTGCGTCCGTGCATCAAAACTTGAGAATCCAGCAACACGTTGGTGAGAGCAGCCTTAAGACCATCAGCCATCTATTTATAATCTCTGCTTCCAGCTTCCAGACCCCACTCAGGACAATCCGGGTGAGATTTGATTTCATGCCGCAGTCCTACCCACCTGTCCCAGGCTTCCCGATACTTCCAGAGCAGACATAGTCGCACGTGTAATGTTACATTATGGAGATGATCCTGT
Source organism: Mixophyes fleayi (assembly GCF_038048845.1). NCBI lineage: Eukaryota > Metazoa > Chordata > Amphibia > Anura > Limnodynastidae > Mixophyes > Mixophyes fleayi. The sequence goes on along the minus strand of NC_134403.1, from coordinate 368,318,881 downwards.
TACGGATCTGTTATTGGGCTAAGAGGAAGGTATGTAGGGCCATGACCTGACCAGTGTTCTCCAACTAGGGTTTAATAAATCCCAAAAGCCTCAAGGGACCAGAACTTACCGCACAGTCCAGTTTCCATCACACATAAGCAGAAACACTAATTTAATCACTTTCATGTTTTTTTTTTAGTTTATATTTCCATAATGCTTCCCTAATTTGCATTAGCTCAGTGATAGAAAACCTGATATACTTCAGGGGCCCCATTGGTGGCCCTCAAACCTTCAAAAGAGGCCACACATCACCCTTAGTCTCAGCAATAAATTAAAGCAATATATTTAATGTCAGAAAGAGATGGCTATTTGTACTAACATATCAGCAGGCATTTAATACAAGTGTTACACACTAGAACACATACATCATAGTTGCCAACATTGGCAGCTTGTGTCCCGGGAGATCCGGGGGTCAGGTAGGTGTGTGGGGGCGGGGCTCAAAGAATCGTGACGCAAACATGACGCAGATAAACCCCGCCCCCTCCATTTACATTGCAGAGCCGGATGGGAATCGGGAGAATTGCCTGCTCTCCTGGGAGTCCAGGAGACTGACCCAGACCTATGACACTCCAGGAGTTGTGAAACTACAAGTCCCAGCATGCATTGCCAATATATAGCAGCTTATTGCTGGAAGGGTATGCTGGGACTTGTAGTTTCACAACACCTGGCGTGTCACAGGTTAAGCAACACTGGAGGATTTCTAAACAGGACAGTCAACTAAAGGGGGCATGTCCATGGTATAATGGGGGTGTGGCCATGATGAAGCAGACACTCCCCTCTGACAAACCCCTCCGCTATCCTTAAAATACCCATTGCTCTAGACTGATATAATACAGTTGCGGATTGCAAGTTTGCAGCCAATTGAAATATTAATAAAAGAGCCACTATATTATATATGTATATATATATATATATATATATATATATATATATACACACACACACACACACACACCATACTTACCGACTTTCTTCAGCTCTCTTCCGGGAGCCAGCCATTGCAGGTGGGCGTGAGGGGGGCGGGGCAGCCAAGCGCCGCGATTCTCCGGGCACTTCCTAGTGAAGTGGGCAGAATTCGGGAGATTGCCACACTCGCCCGGGAGTCCGGGAGACTCTCTCAAAATGCGGGAGTCTCCCGGACATTCCGGGAGAGTTGGCAAGTATGATACACACACATAGTTACACTGTATCCGCTGCATTCACAATATATTTCCACTGCACAGCTACTTATCACACGAGGCTTGCAAGCAATCTGGGTTTCATTTTCCACTTGCAGCTGTGTCACCGGTAGTCAACGTTTTAATCAGGTTTGGTTGCAAGAGAGATCAGGTGACGTTATCCGCGACACTAATATATAATAATGGGGAGAGCTGCTTGAACTGGCTGTATAAGATTTCTCGTACCGGGTGCTGAATTGGTATAAAAAAATCGAAAATTTGCTGGAATTTTTGTTTGATTTATATAAAAAAAAATGAAAGAAAAAAGGCTTAAATACATTAGAGCTTACATTGATATGGTTTAACGGGTTTTAATTGCCAACATCAACTGTGAACTTGACATAGTGTTTGCAATTCAAAGTTTTTTTTTCAATTTATTTTTATTATTATTGAAAAATATTTAAGTAGTGTTTAAAGAAAAAATGGGTACTTTATGCAGATCTTTCAGGATAACCACATCCTTTCAAGCACTTGCTATGAGGCTATAAATTGATTGAGCAACTTACACTTCTATATTTGTCTGAGAGGCATGTTGGTGTCAGCAGCTGAGGGTGAGTGCTGACATTGGATTGCTGTATGGAGGCTTTAGGGGCACCTCTTGGTAAGTTAGCGCTCAATTTAAAAACACATATGTATTGTCACGAGCCGCGGCGGTACTCACAGCCGCCGCGGCTCGCTTCCTGCCTGCCCCAGCGTCCCGGCCGTCACCATGACGACCGGGACGTCACTTCCCTCTAACTCCCGACCGTTGCTGAGGCAACGGCCGGACGCCCAGCAGTGTAGCGCCGCGTCCCGGCAACAGGGGACAGCTGGGCACGTGCGCAGAGGGATCTAATAGCCTGCTGGCTATTAGGCTGTAATTTATTCATTAGTCAGCTCCTGGGATTATTTGCAGAGCTAGACTCTGATAGGCTCACCTGTACATTTAAGGCAGTGAGGTCTGCAGCCTCACTGCCGGTTATAGCGTTCTCTCCTCAGTCCTGCTGCCTGCTTGTGCTATCCGTTTGGTTCTTGCTACCTTGGATTTGACTACCCGTGTTTTGACCCCTGCTTGTTCTTGGACCTGTGACCCTTCTCTTCTGACCTCGACCTTTTGCCTGGATTTCGGATTTTGCTTCTCTGCCTGTGTGTCTGACCCTTTGCTTGTCTCTGGATTTTGCATCTGTGCTTGTGACCCTTTGACCTAGGATTCTTCTTAACTGCAGCCCGCCAATCACTCCACTTCTGGGTACTCCTTTAAGCCAGTATACGTTACTCGACCCTCGGTCGGCCCGCAGCCCAGTCTGTCCCCACCACTAGGGGCTCCAGCGAACACCGGGCCTTCAGAGCAGTCCCCGAGTTTCACTGTACTGGCTTGGGAGTTCCTAACATGTATGACCCACAAATAGGGACTCTCACTGATTAGAGTTAGGACCACTCTATTAGCAGAAGCGCCTTGACGTGGCGGGTGGCTTATCATACATTTACAAATGTGTGCAACTGAGAATTCTGCATTTTATGTACAAATATAAATAGCAGCTCTCTTACTGGTTATAGCAGTGTGGGGGGGATTTTTCTCTCTATTTGTGCCTTTCTGGATGACCTGAAAATTGATTGAGCAACTTCCATTTCTGTATTACTTTATGCAGATCGTCAGAAGGCAGCAAGCCCCCTTACAACATATGGAAGGGCCATGGCTGCAGAGGTTTTTGGTGGATGTTATTTAAGTTTGCAGTGAACCTATTAGAGGTTATGATTGGTTGTGGTGCTGGATGATGGTCTGACCTGTATTTTAGATTCCCCCCATCAGTCACACACAGACAAGGCGGCAAGATTCTGCTTTTCTCCGTCATCCATCTTTGTTTTTTTCCCTCTTACATTAGTTTATTATCTTGGCAGGGTTCATCCCTGTCTGCTGTCTTATTTCTCCCGTGTACATAGGACATGTATGGCGAGGGGGGTGGGGGGGGGCTGGGCTTCAGGTCGGCAGCTCACGGCTTGAAGTCCGGGGGGTAAATGTATCAAGCTGAGAGTTTTCTGGCGGGTTTTAAAAAACAATCAGATTCTAGCTATCATTTATTTAGTACTTTCTGCAAAATGACAGCTAGAATTTGATTGGTTGCTATAGGCAACATCTCCACTTTTCAAACCCGCCGAAAAACTCTCAGCTTGATACATTTACCTCAGCAACTCTGAACTGGTCACATTGTTCTCTCCTGCTCCCGTCTGAGGCTAATGGTGCTTGTTCTGCGTTAACATTTTGAAACAATATACAAAGGTGGGGTCCGCGCTCCTAGTCCTGTAGGTAAGCAGCCAATGGGATGTGAATGGGGCTAGTCCTAATCACCAGAAATTTCTAATAGTAATAGATAGATACCCAGGCGCTGAAGTGACAAAAGGATAAAACATGCATATATGAACGGCTTACAGCCAAGTTTAATATTACAATAATGGTGTTAAAGTAATGTGCCGGCACACTTGAATTGATGACAATATATTGTACACCAAAATGCATAAATGCAGAAGTGAAATCCTGGATATAAATTAGAGTCCACTAGCATACAGATAATGCAAAAAAAAACACAATGGCTCAATGGTAGCTAGCCCCAAAAAAGTATTATCAAGAAGGTTCAGCTGAATCCTGTGTAGGGGGCTTAATGATCCAATATACCTTGATAGAGAAGGTGCTATGCACCAGAAGTAGAGAGTCTTGATATTGTTAATTTCCAAATAAGCAAATGTGTAGAACACTTAGTGTGGACATGAATGAGTTCATACACCTAGTGTTAATTGGTAACAGCCGAACAACCACTGACCTATATCCAGAAGGAATCTCCGGTGCGATCCTGGTCCTGTGTTATGGTTTCCACGTGCGGCTGGACGTCCTTCCCGGGTCTTGCTGCAGTGTGGTTAGTAGTTTCCAGGCAGCCGCCCCTCCCCTCTGTACAGCTGGATGGTCGCGTCCCTGGCAGATGCCGCGAGTGATGCGCATGCGCAGAGGCGCGTTACCGGTGTTTAGATGTTTGAATGAAAAAATGAATAAATGAAAGAATGAAAAAGATCTGTACTCATGAGCTTAAAAATGTACTATGTAGAAATACCTACGCGTTTCGCCCATGTGGGGCTTCGTCAGGGATATTGTAAGGCTGCACTCCTCAATGAACTCTTTATATGGGAGGCGGCTGTAAGTGAACAATTTCCAATTGGATCCTCAGCTGGATTGACATCTGTCTGGGGCGGTCCCCTAGACACATGTTCAATATGATGACTGCAACTCCCCATAAGAGGTTACATATTAAACAAGGGTAGTTCTCAAACTAAAACTAGATTCCATAGCATTATAATAAAAATAAAAGAATGGTTGTTAGACATATAGTGGTTATAGAATGGTGATGCATTAGCTTATAAAAATATCATAAACATAAATATAAATATAAAGCATATACAGCAGATCTTAAATGCTGCTATATAATTTAAAAAGCACATAGTTTGCAAAGTGCCCCTGATATATTTTATAGATATATAAACTTAGCGGGAACCATCTAAAAGAAGGAGGTAACTTGTTGTATACATTGGTTTATAAAAAGCTGTTAATGTCGATCTCTATATTCAGACCGTGAGGTGATAAGGTTTTTAGATGATAAATCCATTTGGTCTCAATCTGTGAGATGAGCTTTATATAATCTCCACCACGCCATAATTTATTAACCTTACAGATCCCCAGAAATCTCAGTGATGAGGGGTCATGCTGGTGGTGTGTGGAAAAATGCTCAGAGACACTATGAGTAAGGAGCTGGTTTTTAATGTTTCTGATATGCTCTCCTATTCTGACTGCAAGTTTTCTGATTGTCCTACCAACGTATTGGTGGCCACAGGGACATTGGAGGAGATAAATTACTCCAATAGAGTCACAAGTCAGTTTGTCTTTAATACAGAAACTTTCACCAGTAACTTGCGATTCAAAAGTAGTAATTGGTTTGGTAGTTTTGATATTTGTTGTTCTACAGGCCTGGCAGCGGTTACAGGGATAGAAACCCGCTGCCCTTTCATTGAGCCATGTAGAATTAATATTTTTGTTTCCATCTCTTTTATCCGGCGGGATAGTACTCTGTACCAACCTGTTCTTTAAATTTGCTGCCCGTTTGTAGATAAATTTAGGCTTTTTAGGGAGAATCTTCACTAGGTCTTTATCTCCCATTAGTATATGCCAATGCTTGTTGACAATTTTCTCAAACTTTCGGTGGTCCCTGTTATATTGGGTAACAAAGGAGAGCGAGTGCTGGTGTATCATGATCGGTCTTATTTTCACAGTGCTCTTTACGGATAAGTAAAGCTTCCCTATCCGTTTCTCGGAGTGCAGAACAGGCTTCCTCTATGATTTTAATCTCATAGTTCTTTTCTTGGAATCTGCTCTTTAGAGTCTCTGATTGTTCGTCATAGTGAGTAATATCAGAACAGTTGCGCCTAAGGCGAGTAAATTGGCCCTTAGGTATATTTGGCCCTTAGGTATATTGGCCAACCAATTCTTATGGTGGCTACTAGATGTTGGTATGAAGGAATTTGTATCAACCTGCTTAAAGTGTGTTTTTGTGGCAAGTTTTCCCTCCTGAATAAAGATGTCTAAGTCCAGGAATTCAACTTTTTCGGTACTCACTTGACTAGTGAACCTCATGTTGAGGCTGTTATCATTAATGTATTGAATGAATAATGAAAGCTGATCTTCAGTGCCTGCCCATACGCAGAACACATCGTCGATGTAGCGATGCCAACCAACGACATATTCCCCGTACGGGTTATTGTTCAAGATGGCAATATCTTCCCAGTGGGCTACGAACAGGTTCGCGTAACTTGGCGCAAATTTAGCGCCCATGGCAGTCCTGCGAACCTGTTCGTAGTAAGTCCCACCAGACCAGAAAAAATTGTGTTGAAGCACAAAGTTGATACTGGCAATCAGAAATTCAATCTGGGGTTGTGGAAATGTAGCAGACTCCTCTAGGATGGCTCTAACATGATCACATCCTGCCTGATGGTCGATTATAGTATATAATGAGACATCACGTCACAGGTCATTAGGTGGTAGCCGGGTACCCAGTCAATATTCCTAATGATATCTAGAAGGTGCCCTGTATCTCTTAGGTAGCTTTTCTGGTTTGATACCAATGGTTGTCAATGTATTCTGATAGGTTCATAGTGAGTGACCCTATCCCGGACACTATAGGTCTTCCTGGGGGGTTAGTTAGTGATTTGTGTATCTTGGGGATGTGGTATATGACAGGCAATCTTGGAGGTTTAGTGAGTAAAAAATCTCGCTCATTTTTGTCCACAATTCCCTGCATAAACGCTGGTTGGACAATCCGCTCTAGTTCTTGTAGATAGACAGCGGTAGGGTCTCCTTTGAGTGGTTGGTAGGTGGTAGCATCCGAGAGCTGCCTATCTAATTCTGCCAGATAGTCTTTAGTGTTAAGGATAGCTATCCCTCCCCCCTTATCGGCCCGTTTGATAATAATTTCTTTATTTTTGCTTAGTTCTTTTAACGCTTGACTGTCTGCCCGGCTAATATTAGATTTGGGGTATTTTGTGTTTAGAGTGAGTGAGCCCAATTCATCTTCCACCAACTGTTGGAAAGTTTTGATAAATGGACCTTTACAGTCACTGGGATTAAATTTAGATGGATTTTTAAGGGTAGTATGCTTGAAGCAGTCCTGTGTGCTTGTATTGTGGTTGGAGATAATGGCCTTAGAAGGGTCAGAGAAAAAATTCTTAATAGTGATCTTCCTAAAGAATTTTTGAATATCGATATAGGTGTTAAATTTATTCAGATTCCTATCTGGGGCAAACTTCAGTCCCTTTTGGAGAACCTTAGTATGTGCTGAGGAAAGTTCAAAACTACTGAGGTTGAATATACCTCGATTAGTCCTATTTATCTTCATTTTTGGTTTGGTTCCCATATTCCTTGGAATGAGAATGAGTTATCAGCATTAACAAAATACTGATTAATAAAGCTGGGACCATTCCTTTTTTCAGGCCTCTTATTTTCTCAGCAGGTGGGATTTCAGCCACAGTTTGGCCTCTAGTGAGCACTCGTCCTGCCCTATTGCACTAACTGCAGGGCAGCCAGGCAGCATATATATTACTGACATGTCTGATGTCACCTGGCCGAGCCTCTCTGGACACCTGAGTGAAACAAGCCGACGGGCCCTGACTTAGAAAGACATTACTTTGGGCTGAAGAGAGGATCCAAGGATTATTCCTCATTTCTATGAGATCTGTAATAAAACTAATGTTTGTCTAAAAATGTGTCCGTCATTGTAACCCCAGAAACACCTCTAGTATCAATTTGTGTGGACTCCATTGCAATTTTTTTTTGTGTCAAATTCAAAATGCAGTTTTGGGAGGGAGGGGCAGCTTGCAGTGACATCACAGAAGTGCGTGCAATCATGGTGACAATCAACTGTACTTCTCATCAGCAGCACTAAGCACAAGGGGCGTGATTTGTGTTCAAACGTAAGTCCCTTTGCTGCCGCAGTTTGAATGCAGCGAACACATTGTAACGATCTCATATATATATATATATATATATATATATATATATATATATATATATATATATATAGGCTCTTTTGTAATGTGTAAAATAACGGACAATACGCCAATGAACGCAATTGCCTGTAATATTCCGTATCCGCATATTTTTCCCAGTCGGTACACAACTGTAAGAACACGCCCTTAATGTACTCAGTCTACGCTAGATCGACCCCTCGATCCCCCGTCATGTCTCTTCAGGGGTAAGGAGTTGTCAATGTGCCAATAAGTCACAGGTTTGCATAATCGCACGCCACGCCCGTTTTCTAGGCGTGCACAGGCCGAATAGAAGCAAGACACCCTGCACACAGGCCTACGCCTCGCTCTGAAGCAGACCCTATCTGTTTCGCCCCCTGTCACATCATTATCAAGTTACCTACAACACAGGAAGAGCAGCTTATAGCTCTGTGTGAGGATGATTCAACTAACAGCTGCAGAAAGCTTCGGAGCGACAGGAATCCAGACCACACTTAAGGAACAATATAACCGCACAAGAGGCTGGTATTGCTTTATCTATCAAAGTCAATCTGACAGATACCATGCTGAGATACCTCCCACCTGGTCTGTCCCCGGCAGCGGGCGCGCCCATGCTATAATCATACTTGCCAACTCTACCAAAATTCTGGACGATTATATCATCCTCCCGCATCATAGTCAGTGCCGGATCCTACGTTCCATGATTTATATGGAGGTTTATACATTATAAATACACCTTAGCCTCATATTGAACCAATGTGCTCACTATATATTATTGTATAAACTTGTATGTATTTCAGGTATGTTTATTTTAATATAGGAATCTATGGTTCTAATAAATGTGTGTTTTTTATCAAATTGCATACATTTTTGAAGTTTATCAAGAAACGTTTTGCTATATAGAGATAGAGGTTTTTTTTTCCCCAGCGCTGGACATCTGCTGTTTTTTATGTTTAATCAGTGCCGGATTAAGGGAATGGAGGCCCCTGGGCTAAGGGGGGCCTCCATTCCCCCGTGAGGGCCCCCCGTGATCCGAGCTGCCTGTCCCCGACCAATCAATACTGCTGCTGAGCACTTTCAAGGGCCCCCTGGATGCCATAGGCCCCTGGGCTGTAGCCCAGTTAGCCCTATGGTTAATCCGGCCCTGATCATAGTGCAGGATTTGGAGCCTTCATGACGCAATTCTCATGGAATCGCATCATTTTTTGGCCCGCCCACGTGGTAAAATGTTGCAGGGCGGGGCCAAATGGCAAAATTCACCAAGCCCCTCCCCAACACACCCACCTCTCCCTCAGATCTCCAGAAGGCCAACCTTTAAAAGTTGACAACTATGGCCATAATGGGGGCGTGGCCACAGGCCCAGAGGGCTGGCTAATGGTGTAAAGCAATAGGTTGCCCATTAGCTATCTCCCTTCCCCCAACATTTCCACCATTGGGATTGGCCTGCTGAATTCATGGCCACGCCCCCATCGTGATGCATCCAAAGCCCTCACCTTGCCGCCGGGGACTGACGTATTGGGAGCTCCGAAAAACTATTCCAGGAAACTTTTGCCCTAAATTTGTTCTCTACTACCGATACGTTACTCACCTATCTTACAATCCTTCACGACATTTGATTAAAATATTATTAAGTGCAGATTTTCCCTCCTTTACACAGCCGGCTCTCTTTGGCCCCAGATAACCTCACAATGCCCAAAAAGTGTTTTTGAGCAGCGTATAAAAAGCGATTGTTACTGCGATCTCTGTCTACGAGTAAACTCTCTGCAGTCACCCCCAGGAGGTAACGAGCCAGGTTTTAATTACCAATTAAGCTAGAATGTATAGCAAGGGAAATATCGCTGTTGTTCTTGAGGACTTAAAAACTGCAGGACCAATTAAATATTGTATTTTCATCTTATTAGTAACAGTGGACGGCGCTGTGGCTAATTGTGCCCGAAAGCGTTAATGCACACGGAGGATCTTTATTATATTGTAAAACGTCTGTCTGACACGCAAATTGCAGGTAGTTAAATGATGAAACCGTGATGAAGATCTACTAAGGTTAATGTAGAGGGGTGGAAGGGGGGGCAGAGAACCTGGGACCCTTGGCTTCTGTACATTACTGGGGGGTTTGCTTTTTGCCCAATCCAGTGGGGACCACCAGATATCAGTCCTGAGGTACAAATGCTGGAGGAAATGACTGCTGACTCCTGATTGGATCATCTTAGCATTTGTCCAATCAGAAGCCAGTTCTCATTCTACCATGTGTCAGATTCTAACACTCATTTGTGGCTCTCCAGGTGTTGTGAAACTACAATTCTCAGCATGCTTTGCCAGCTATCGGCTGGCTATCTACTAGCAAAGCATGCTGGGGCTCGTAGCTTAACAACATCTGGAGAGCCACATGTTGGCCAGGCCTGATCTAGGCCTCTTGCCAGGCTTCCAGCAAAGGCATACTTGCCAACTGTCCCTGAATGTCAGGGAGACTCCCTGAAATAGGGGTGATCTCCCTCACTCCCTGAAGAGTCTGCCATTCTCCCTGATGCTGAGCCAGCACAAGACGTGGTTGGCTTCGCCATCTGTGGCATGATGACACTGTTCAGAAATTGTGTCCTATGTCCATGTATTGATGCCTATGGAGGTGGCCATTTTCATGGAGACCAAGATTTAATCAAAGACTGACAGGTAAGACAACATGACATCAGTAATGGAGACAGAAATGTAAAAGACACTTCAGTCTCTAGAGATTCATTAGCTGCTTTTCTTTAACGCATAGTTGCCTACTCTCCCGGAATGTCTGGGAGACTCCCGCATTTCTGGGAGACCTCCTGGGAGAGCAGAGCAACGTCCTGTTTCTCGCCCTCGCAATAGATAATTGGTGGGGCTTAATGACACAAATATTGCGTCATCTTAGCCCCGCCCCCTGCTGTAATTGGCCAAAATGGTGACAATCGTTTAGGGGGCAGGGCCAAAATGATGCGCTTTGTCAAGCCCCGCCCCCGCACGCCCACCTCCTCTGGGATCTCCCTGAAGGTTTCCACTAACACTAAGGATAGGAAACAAGGACAGTACTCCCACCGATTAACTACGCTGGAAGGAGGCAACAGCTATATAAACAATACCCCCCTCCCAAGTAGTAAACCCGCTCAAGGATAAAGCACCAGAGTGTACAAACAGCTTTAGACTGTTACTGACAGATCACGTCAGGACACAATACTTTGAAGTCCACTTTGAATTAGAGCATAAAGGAAACTAACATCAGCTGATGAAGGATCCCGTGTTCCTCTACAGCTGATTTTAGGTCAGCAGCTAAAATCCGTCAGTTTCCCACCACAGTTATTTTCTGCCTGATATTCTCTAAAGGACATATTTGCAAAAATGACCAGGGGATGGGGGGGGGAAGTCTTGTCACTACAAATGCACCTCGGACCCTGATAATGACATTGTTGAGGCAGCATTGGGTTGGGGGGGGGGGGGGGGTTGTAGACAATGCGCATTGGGACGCGCAGTTCCCTTGTCCCAGCAGAGAGCAGGCTCCATGCCGCTGTGCGGTGGGAGGCTGCCAGCGGATACAGCCAGACAGGGACCTTGAAAAGCTGGCACAGACCTGAATCTCATCTTGTAACTGGCACCACAGACTTCCCAGCGCTGGCCTTGAATCGCCTCCAGCATAAGGGGAGAAAAAGCATTTTGCAGGATTTTATTGCTGCATTTGCTACAGCCTGTATGTACTTTATAACATCAGACCACGGTTATAGACATTTCAGATAGAAAACACTTACATTACAGTTCTGTGCAAGAAGCATTAGCTCATACAGGCAAACTTGAAAAAAATAATAATATATCCACTTACATCAGTTCTATTATCCCAACGTTTGCTGACTGGGATAACGGCGTCTCATTAAGCGAATAGGAATACTCTGACAGCTAACACATATATATGATAATGAGAGCGCTGGGCTCTGAATTGCATGAAACGGATAAATGAACTAAAAAAACTGATGTATCTTAAGCTGCCACTAACACTGCAGTTTATTTATTGATCTAAGTCAGTGACTGGAGATTAGAAACAGACATTCAGAGAAATATGGCAGTGTGCAGTCAGTATTCTCAGGATAATTTTCTCTACAAACAGCAATTCAGCTATTCAGGCTAATAGAATTAATCCTTACTCTACAACTTAGCAACAAACTGTTGATAACTAAAATACATTGTTTCTGATTCATTAAGGAAAGGAAAGCAAAAAAAAAAGGAGCAACTTTGCACCTTGGCAAAACCATGCTGCATTGGAGAGGGGGGGGGGGGGTTTAAAAAGTGATGCAAGATTTATAGTTGGGGTAGGGTATGACCTAGAATAACTTTACATTTCAGTGTAAAAATAAAGCTATCAAGTATTTGTGTGATAGGTGAAAAAACAGCCAGTATTTAACTTATGTGCAAAATAATAAACTAGTTTGCACCCCTTGCATTGTAACATGGTTTTGCCCAGGAGAAAACGTACTCATTTTTTGCCGTACTTTCCTTCATGAATCAGGTCCAATATGTTCATGCTAATATAGTCAATTGTTCAGGTTAGCAATGAAAAGGAAAAGACTTTCAATAAGCTATATATTCATATAGTTGGCAAAGAGCATGCAATTGTAAATATGCCGTATTCTTTAAAGTATGGAACAGTTCATGTCTATCTTTCATTCTAATTACCGTAAGTTAAAAAAGTAATTCATGGGAATTTTGTTACATATTCATCAATATTAATATCAACGGATATCTGAAATTAACACATACTTGTCAACTCTCCCGGAATGTCCGGGAGACTCCCGAAATTCGGGTAGGTCTCCCAGACCCCCGAGAGAGCAGGCAAGTATCCCGCATACAGCAACTTGCACGACAAAATGAAATTTTGGCCCCGCCCCCGCGATACAAACGGCATTTTGTCAAAGGGGGAGCAAAATGACGCTATTGACCACGCCCCGCCTCTCCCCTCCAACCACGACCACCTGCCCTGGAGCTCCTGGAATTAACTTATCAAAGGTTGGAAAGTATGAATTAACAATGAAGGCATTCCCACACCTCTGTATGTAATTAGAGCCAGCCTTTTAAATATCTCGCCACGCAAATCAAAATCACATTTGTGTATGCGGGTGCAGAATAAGGAGCGCGGGTGTCTCTCGCCCATATTTAGACGTCAGTGCACCCGATCCGCTCATCTCCTGCAACTAGAACATGCAAACTCTTGCGCCACCTTAGACGCTGCCACTTTCGTATGCGATTTCCAAGTGTGTAGGATGAAATTGGGACCATTTGCGCAAAGAATAGGTACAAACACCACGTGATCTGCTGGGGTCAGACTTTTGAACATTTGCAAATGTCATTTAATGTATGCACATTAAATAGCCTTAATTCTAGAGTAACATCAATGCTAATGTGGCTCCGGTAAAGATACTGCCTTGAATGACTTCATCTACCTCTTTAGCAGAGGTAAGCTAAAACACTTTATACCAGATATAAAAGGCTCCATTAAACATTATGGGACCTGCAAGGACCTGCAGCATTCAGCATCTCGAGAGCCAAACAGTTTGTTTTTTATATTCAGCTGTCAAAACCTATTGAATTTAATCTTTTCCTGCCAAAGTGGAACATACGCAATTGCAACGAAAGATTTAATGCAATTAACCCATTTAAATAATTCCTCTTAATTCATATACAATCAGGATATAACAAGTCGAGATGACATTGATAAACTGCTCAGTGGTGTTGCCCATAGCAACCAATCAGACATCAGCTGTTATTGCTGTAGTGCAGTTTAAAAAAGAAAAATGAAAGCAATTATCTGATTGGTTGCTATAGCAATCGCCATTTTACATAAATGTACCCGTAGGATGAAATCTGTCATCACTTGGGCATATTGTACTTTGCTGAGGTGTGTAAGGTGAACTTACCTACTTCTCCTAGATGTGGAGGCGCGGCAGGGAAAGAGGTGGAGCAATCACTTCAAGCCCCGCCCACCTCTGTAGAATGCTGAGTGGCAGGGGCGCGATGCATGTGGGTGTGACGTGATTCGCCTTGTGTCTCCGCCCACCTGGCAGAAGGTAAGTGCTCTCTCTCATGAGTCCGGACCAGATAAGTAGGCAACTATGGTATAAGTGTAACCATGGAAAGTGCAATTACTGTGGTATAGTGAGATATGTATTTTCTATTACCAATACAGTAGTCCCTTAGTCTGCAGTCTAAGATCCATGTTTGTTGGGATCTGTCTTTGTTTTAATGAACTTTGGCTTCAACAAAATGGTCACTTTTGGCTCTAATGTGATGCAGTAAAAGCAAATTACTTGTGATATTGTGCAGTTTATTGGCTGCTGAGAGTGGTGTGAAACACTAGATGAGTAACTGTAACATTTAGGGGGGAATTTAATTGGCCGCATAACTGTAAAAAGTAACGTGACCTGCGCACTATTACTGATATTACGGTAATAGTATGGATAATTACTGTTAATACGGTAATTTCAACGCCGGAAAAATCTGTTAAAATTACCGTATTAACGTTAATACATTTAGCGCTGCGCTATTCGGGGGGGGAATTGAATTCCTCCCTTATTGTCATTTTGTTTTCAATTTAATTGGATGTGAGTGGGCCATTACTATTCATTTTATTTTATATTACTTTACATTTTATTAATTTGGTAAGATGGTCGAGATTGATTTATTCAAAAAGAGATTAATACTAATGTGGAGTTTTTAATGTATAGCTTACTTTATGCCTCGTTCTTTTTTTTTTTTTTGTTTAACTTACGTGATTAGTATTAGTATTTGTATACACTGTTATTTTACAATTGTATTATTATTGTGGCAAGTGGTTTTTTTTTTGCTTTTTTTTACCTCAAACAATGTAAAAAACACCTCTAGAAATCCTGCATTTGCCCCTGGGTTTGGTACTTCAGCGGTTTGTGATGGAAAAGGGAGAGAATAATAGAACTGGCTTTTTCACAGATAAAAATTAAAAAAAATTGGGGTTTAGTTTGCTTGATTAGAATCAGAGAGATCTGTATAAATCGGCATTCTGGCCCCTGTTACAATAATCTGAGCCAACAGGAAACGCTATTGCACATTTCTACTGTAAATATCAAGGACCTGATTCGCTGAGGAACGTAAATGCCGATAAGTGCCGTGTTTTGCATAAAATCGCTGTGCGCATGTATAGAAGCAGAACAGACGCCAGTGAACACAGCAACATACAATTAATTTTCAAGCGCAAATGACCCTTACTACAGCCTAAGATTTCAGAAACAGAACGGGGAGGGTACTGGGTATATACACGTAGTCAGTGTACAGTAAGGACGTGCCAAGCTGGCGCGCACACAGCAGCGTCCTATTCAAGCTTTGGGGATCTCTCAGGTACGTGTTTTTCTGTCGTATCACTTGCACCAGCTACAGGTCAGGTGTAAGTGCTGATTACTAGTTATGACGGCTGTGTATGCAGCTAGAACATGTGTTTGTATCAGGAGCAACTGTAAAAATTTATTTTATGTACAGTAGACATTAATAACATCTAGTAGGTGACATTAATTGAATAATGGGGGGGGGGGGGATTTAGGCTCCGCCCCCTTTCTGACTTCTGAGGCTGCACTTTGTGCAGGTCCGTTCGGCAGTGACAGGCAGGGACAGTGTGCTGCCCGGCTGCTCTGTTTGTGTTTTAAACACAATAAGATCCGATCGGATCATCTCTGGTATCACTGGTTCCTGCATAGCGGTCATGTCTGACACTGACCCCAACACTATTGATAAGGACATTTTCAGGCACTGCAGCCATCGGTTTAAATGTTCGATACCACGGTGTGTCCGGCCAATTACAATTTTTCCATTGTCTCAGCTTACCCAATACCCAGTACTTCGGCTAACCTTATTAATTAGTGAGCATCGACAAGTCTCCATAATCACTGACTGCAGCAAACCTCTCTGCATACGTTACCCAAATGTTTTAAAATGAAAAGAAAAATATGTCACAAGCAATTTTACGGCCTAATAACTCAATTAACTCAATTATTGTTGAAACACAAAAGAGTTTTCTCCCAGAATCCTCTCTCCCTTTGTGTTCACTTGGTTTAACAGCTCATTGTGGCCGGAAGAGAGGGAGATGAAAGTGAAATTAGCACTTTTCGTGTTGCGTTACCTGGGGCAGCACAGTTGTTTTTTTCTAGAGGGAGAACAAGACTTTGTAGTGTATTTATGTGCAGAAGATTCAGCATTCTATACCTGGAAACTTTGTACGTGCAATTAGCAGGAAAAACTCCTTCCAGGGTGAATGTTAAATTATGTTCAGATTAGCATAATAATTCTGACTTATTCTATGTATAGCACACATGAGTTTTCGGTTATAGGAATTTGAGGCCTAAGGAGCTCGGACCCTCTCTTCTCTGCCCTATAACGGTCTGTGAAACTGCTAACACTATATTACAGAGGTGGGCAGCTCTCCAGCTTCTGAAACTAATTTGTGGAGCATGCTGGGATATGTAGTTCTACCATACAGCTCAACTTTTCCAGTTGGGGTATTGTGGAAATGTCTGCCACTATATGCCAGAGAACGCAGCAACGTCCAATTCATCTTCCAGCGCAAAGGACCCTTACTACAGCCTACATGGGCGAAACGCGGAGGGTCGTATGCACGTAGTCACTGTACAGTAAGGGCGTGCCAAGCTTGAGCACACGCAACATCCGATTCCAGCTTAAGGCATCTCTAAGGTACGTCATTTTCTGTCGTATCACTTGCACCAGCTACAGGTCGAGTGTAAGTGCTGATTACTAGTGATGACGGCTGTGTATGCAGCTAGAACATGTGTTTGTAATCAGGAGCAACTGTAAAAATGTATTTTATGGGAGGGAAAAAAATGGAAAAAGAAAAAACTTTTTTTTTAAATGGTTTTGCCATTAATGACTATATTATTAACAGGTGACAATAATTGAATATTTTTTATTTTCTGTGCGTTTTGCCGAGACTTTATATCACCTATGTATTGGTCGTATCCTGCAGTATGTTGTCTGTTAAAGCAGAGCGGACCTAGACCCGTATTCAACAAGAGACGTTTCTTCACAGCAGCTTCTAGTTGAATACGGACGTGCGTGTGCCCAAATCACATTTTTTTTTTTTAAACATTACGTTCATTTTACTTTTCTAGATGAATCAGGCCCTAAGCGTGGAACCCAGGGAGGAAGATCTAGGCGCAGTGCTGCAATACCAAGGCGTTTTGCGGTGTGCATCAGGTACGTGAGCGAGCCCCTTTGTGTAGGATCTTTCCAATGATTAAAGTAATAGATGGCTTGTCCATACATAGCCTATGCATCTTCCATAGAGAAGCTGGACAGAGGTACGATTTTATGTAAATTTTAGTATTTAAAAGAAAATTGGAAGTTTAATTTTTTTTTTTAGTAGTATAATCAAATAAATATCTTTTTGCTGCAAGTGGATTATAATGTTGATAAACAGAAAAAAATGGAATTAGTGTAAAACTTCATCAGCTGGATTATAGGGGTATAAACTATGTATACGTAATGCAAGGTTCAATACAGGGTCGACAAACAATAGTATGCATTTTACTTTACACTATTATTTTAGTATTTCTACCCCTGTAACCTGGGAGCCTCTGTCTCAGGACTCCCTGATCACCAGCATTGATATATTTAGTTTAACCTGGATTTTGCAGCAGTTATAATGTTATCCACGATTAGATCCAGATTACACAGATCCGTCGGTGCTGACAGAAGGTCCTCCCAACCTTTCCAGTATGGGGAGATGCGATGATGCGAACAAAATCCTCTCGCAGTGGAAACTTGATGACGTGAGTCACAGCCACTTCACAAGAAAGAGAAGATCCGGGAGGGTGGATTACTCTTCCGGGTGTCCGGGAAAATTCCCCAAAATTCCGGAGTCTTCCGGATGTTCTGAGTGTTGGCAAATATATTCCTTGTGTCTCTAATCACTTTGTAAACCTTGATCATGTGGTGACTGATGTCACAGGATTCCTTAGGAATCTCGCTCTTCTACGCTGTACATGTTCATTTTAAACTCTGTGTAAACAGTAATACTGAGCATAGCCCTGAAAGTCTGGACTGAGTTATGTGACAGTCAACATTTTTTTAAAAAAGTTTCTAAATGTCACCTTCGCCAAACATCTTGGTCTGGAAAAGTACTAAACTGCAACTTGGCCGATGGTAGGGTCCTCCAAACGGCATAGCCTGTTAGAGGGTGCCCCCCAAAAATGGCGGCCTCTGGGAGGATGTATTCCAACCAGCTCAGCCCATAGCAGGGTGTCCCTAAGAAGAGCGGCCAGTGGGAGGGTGTCCCTAAAAAGCGTGGCCAGTGGGAGGGTGTCCCTAAAAAGCGCGTTCCCTGGGAGGGTGCCCTTGAACCGCGGGGCCCCTGGGAGGGTGTCCTTAAACCGCGGGGCCCATGTTACTGTGCTTGCTGTCATTCTGCAGTTTTTCATGATAAATTGGTCACTGGTGAACATTATTGCTGAAGTGTACAGGGCAATCATTTTACCAGGTCAGTGAACATGTCCGCTAATTTATATGTACGTGTACAAGTGTGCGTTTTACTATAACATTTAAATGTGATTAGAAACATGGAATCCTATGCAGCCCAAGCTATATGTTTTACTGAATTATATATAACATATACATAGTCCCTAGGCTTGAATATCATTGAAAGTCCATGGGGAGATCTCAAACATGCAGCGTCTGCAAGAAGACCTAACAACATTCTGAGCTGGAGGGTTCTGCAGGGAAGAGAGGGACACAGAACCTGAAGCAAGGACAGAAAGACTCATAGCCGGATACGAGAAACGTCCGTAGGCTGCGGTTTCTACCAGAAGAGGTGTCACCCAGCACGGACGAATAGGGCGCCCAAACTCTTACATGTGCCACACTCCCTGTCGTATTGTTCTTCAGTATCATTAAATTCAGAAAAAAGATAGGAAATGTGCATTAAAATCTGCAGCAATAGGTCAGGTTTCAGTCCGTACCCTGCAGAGGTGCGGTCACCTTCTGGTTAGGATCAGTGAGGCACGAAACTAGTCCAGGGAACCACAAATATTTGCATCCAACTGTATGTTTGCACACACAGAAATAATAAATTTACATTTTCATTATGGAATAAATTCTGTTGTTTTTTGGTTTTTTGTTTCTTTAACCATTTTGATGGTCTGTTCATTTAGCAATGGTGCTTTATATCTATCTATCTAAATGAAATTCTGCAGTATATGATCAGACACTGGCTATGGTATACATTACATATTAGTGCTAAGGACAAACAGGATTGTTCATTTGATCAAAAACAAATGCTGAAGACATTCGCTATAAAGCTAAGGGATGACATCACCACCTCTGTATGTATTAAAAGTAAAGCCCCTTGCCCTAACAGGGGTGGGGTGGGGTATCATTCCTCAAGTAGCTAAACAAGCGATTTGACTCCTAAGTGTTTACAGGCCTTGGCGTTGGCAGTGGGATGTTTTCATGCACAAAACTTTGATGCCCTCTATTATGTAGAGAAATCTGGTTCCATGCGACACAAACAGGGATTTCACAGCGTTACTGTCACGGGCACTAGGAGTCTTTACCCAGGGATCACCAGGTGATAGGCTTACCAGAGCAGTATAGGTGGTAATATGGTACTCTGGTAGCAGGGTGATCACGGAACAGGAAATAGCAGATGATGAGATGCTCAGGAAAGTCTATGACTAGCAGCACTGGCAATATGGAGGTAGTAATACACGAGGAACTGTATGGACAAAGGACACGTGAAGGTAGTCAGTGGTCTGCGGTAGCAAGTTGTACCACTGCTATAGTGAGGAGGAATGTCCAACAGAAACGAGGAGGTGATGAGAGTCAGCGGTCTGCGGATAGCAAGTTGTACCGCTGTCTGAGTGAAGGAATGGAATCCAAGTGGAGATATCCGGGGAGTCAGTGGTCTGCGTTAGCAAGTTGTACCACTGCTATGTGAGAGGATACTGGAACAGGTGAAACTGTAAACAGGAGTCAGTGGTCTGCCACTAGCAAGTTGTACTACTGAATATATATGTGAGGAGGTGCACGGGGAGAGACTGCAACACAATATATACACGGGCACCTTGACTTTGATCCACAGTAATATGCACAATATAAATGTATAAATGACTGAACAATACTGCCAATATAGAAAGTCTCTTGAAGTAGTCCAGCATAAGATAACACAGTCAATGATGGCAATAGACTCAGCGGATAGCACACTCCAGAGGAGAACCAACACAGTCCAGCAAGGTATGCAATACACAGCACAGTCAATGAGAAGTATGCATACCGTGGTTCAGGAGGCAGTCAGACAGGAGTGCAGAGATACCTGAACGGCAGGAGGCCGGCAGGATGCGAAGTCCCTGGATGGGTGAAGCGGTGGTCTAGTAGGTGCAGCGCACGGGAAGGTAGACCAGCAGGGAACACAGGAAAGCGTGGAGAGCGGATCAGCAGTAGATGGATGAGTAGTGCTGAGGAGTAGCAGCAGCGGGTCTCTGCGGGAACACGGAGGTAGCCAATAGCAACCAGCAGGTGCAGTAACGATGGGACACGGGAGAGCAGAGTTGAACAGGCACTGTTGATCACGGAGAATAGCGGGTAGCAATAGTGGAGGCAGACTCAAGGAAACACGGGAGCGTTGACAAGGACTGAAGACTGAAGCGCACAGAGGCAGCGGATAGGAATCAGCCAAACAGTCACGATGAAACACAGACGGGTTGCAGGTTGAAGACTGTAGTGCACGGAGGCAGCGGATAGGAATCAGCTAGCAGTCACGATGATGAAACACAGACGAGTTGCAGGTTGAAGACTGTAGTGCACGGAGGCAGCGGATAGGAATCAGCTAGCAGTCACGATGATGAAACACAGACGAGTTGCAGGTTGAAGCCTGTAGTGCACGGAGGCAGCGGATAGGCATCAGCTAACAGTCCCAATGATACATGGTAGAGTTGAAGTGATTAGAAGACTGTAGTGCACGGAGGCAGCGGATAGGAATCAGCTCACAGTCACGATGATTCAGTAGATGGTAGAAGTGGTATGGGAACCACAGTAGCAGAAGTGGTTTGGAAACCACAGAGGTAGAAGTGGTTTGGAAACCACAGGAATCAGCAGGGCTGAATAAACAAGGAAACACAGGAACACCTTCAGAGACTCATGGGGAATGAGACTCCAAGATCAGGCAATGTGGTGATGACCACAGGTGCTTAATATAGGGAGGTTGCCTGATCTGCCAATTAAGTTAAAGGAACATACACTGAAGGTTTGGAAAGGGCTGCGCATGCGCAGTCCCTCAGGATAGAGGACGTCCACGGTTCCTAATAGTCCGGGAAGAAGCACTCACAGTCCGGTGAGTGACAGTTACACTGAGGACCGGAGAAGAATGACTGTATAATAGCAGCCTGCTGATGTCCCCCCCAGCCCTCCTTCTGAAGCTATCCCTCACATGAACACATTGAATACCCGGCATTCAGAGGACAAGAAAACCTTCGTCAGCAGTGGCCCAGGGAGCAGGTCCTGGAACAGATGAAGCCTTGTGCTGAGGAGACTGACAAGGGGCATTCTGCAGAAAGTTAGCAATTCAAATGAACAGGAGGGAGCTGGCCCCTTCTCCACAGTCCTGCGGCTGGTACACAGCAGTGTTATACAAGCTACATGGGAGAACGGAGTGATTCAGGAGGAAAGAATAACGAGAGAAATATAATCAAGAAACCAGTTGCAGGAAAATATATAACACAGGAATTGCAGATTATTTATTAGTGTTTACAAAACAGAAAAAAGTTTATTTTCTTTCTCTGCTGTTGCACAATACTAAACACAATACAAGACAAGAGAATAAATAAAGTCCAACATTAGGTCTGTCGCAAAATCCAAAGCAGCCCTTTTTATACTAATATCTAACAAGCCGAGAATATTATCCCACAACACAGACTTTAATCATTTTAACCTGTCGGGTTTACATTGAAACTTGTTAGGATTTTTGCCATGCAGAATCACTAAGTGCGGAGACCATCAGGGGTAGAAAGGGGGGCTTCTCTTGAATTCAGGACCCCAGAGGTCCAACCAGTTGTGGGGTTCAGGATCACAGAGGAGGTTAGGATCTCGAAGAGAAAGACTGCTCAGCTCAGCTCAAGAGGACGTTGGTTTGACGGAAAGACCATCAGATTGGGCAACTGCGAGCCAAGGCCGGATTAGCAGGAAGGCAACATAGGCAGTAACCAAGGGGAGGGTGAGTTGCCCTCGACAACGACCAAAGGGCACTGGAGCCATGAATTGCCCAGATATCATGCCCCAGATCAACTATTCACATTCCCATTTTATATCCTGGGCCGAATCATAATGAACTCCAGCCCAGGACTAAGTGGTGTTTATGCTGTATACAAAACAGAGCATTCTGTGCTATACACAGAGAAAGCACCGCCAACACCTGAACGCATGTAGTTCTATGTAACAGCCAAGTATCCTTATATTTGAAAAATAGTGATGTCATTGTTTATATCTGGAGAACAATGATGTCACTTGTGTCACATGACTCACTGTGGAATCGCTCCATTATGGAATGTATAAGGGTCAGTGAAGGTAAAAAAACACCTGGATGTGGGAGTCACGTCATACAGGCAACTTGATTTTGAAGTTTAAAAATAAAGGAATAATGTAATCCCTACTTTAAAGCAGGAATCCCATGAAAATATGAGGTGTATTGCTTTTTTCTAACGTGAATCACTATAGCAGGCTATTAGAAGACTCTTGGTAATTGCACCATTCCTGCTTATTTCTCTCCAGACAGCATGTGACTACCATGGCAACCACAGTCACATGGCACTTGATGTATTGGGCAGAGAAGCTTTGGGAAGCCCCATCTGAGCTTAATTAGTTCTGTGCACTAAAAAATCCCCCCCTTTTTCTATCGCCTCAGCCATCACATGACATGCTGAGAGCTGCAAGTCTGTGTTTGTGTGACTGGCAGCCGTACTTACCTGCCCTCCAGAGATTTTAAAAAGTAGTCAATGATTTGTAGGAGGACCAAGAAAAATTCTTATGACTACCATAAAAAATAATTAAGTTGCTATTCATAAAAAAAAAAAAGTGCCACTGTGACTTTAAGCTGACAGATATTATTCCAAATCACGTTACTCTGAAACATCTCGGAATAGGTGTGAGCAATTAACTCAGTTTTGTCTAATTAAACCCCTGACATACGCACATCACAAGAAAAGTTTCACTTAACAACACAGTCAGCTTTGAATAAATTCGCACTGCGTTCAAGTCAACGTCCCACTTAAATGACGGGATGAAAAAAAACGTTTTGTTTACTGTACTTCAAGACAGCCTATAGTCCTGCACACACCGCAAAGGGCTCATCTTACAATTCTTAGGTAGTGAGAAAAAAAAAGACAAAAAGCTCAAATGACAAAGAACAGCAATTCAGTTTTATTTCTACGACAGTGCTAGCAAAGCCTCTGTGTGTGCCTTAACAAACTTCTACAGACCCTGTCCTGTTACCTAGGAGACCGCATGCCTATTACTCACACTAAGGTTTCTGCTGTAAATGATGCCAAACAGATAAGGCAATCTGCAGCAAGATGATGAAGCTATTTAAGGCAAAATTCAGGGCAACGGTAAGCAGCTAAGGGCATCTGGATTTTAGGAAACTAATGGAGGACAAATGGAGGAGGAAAATCAATGGAAACACCAGGACTCGTAAAGTCTTAAGTATTCATTTAATTCAAGTAGAGTATTTGGCTCCATATTAATTATATATATATATATATATGTACACACAGGTCCATCTTTTCCATTGGGCACGGTGGGCAGATGCCCGGGGGCCCCTCGGGCAAGGGGGCCCCATAGGCACGGCTCTTAATGAGAATAAATAATCCTGCAAAAGAAAAAAACCTGCAATAAAAACCTTCAAGGGTCACTGAGCAAGTACATCTATCTATCTCTATCTATATATATCTATATCTGTATACATCTATATATCTATATCTATATCTAGGGGCCCCGGTGCACTGCTTTGCCCGGGGGCCTATAATGTTGTTAAGATGGCCCTGTACACACACACACACACACACACACACGCACACATATATACACACACAGAATTAAGTTCCCGTGGTTGAACTAATGATAGCCATGTGACACTCGCTTTCTCCAGAGACAGGGATGCAACTGCCTGGATAAGGTGCAAGCTGAGAGGACCCAGGCACCCTGCGAACAGCCTCGGAGTATCTCTATAAATGTACCTACACCATCCCCTGCAGGGACTAATGTATTTCCAAGCAGCGTCTGTTCCCTGACCAGCCATCTGTGCCGTACCTGTGGTGCACACATCCTCCACTTTGTGCAAAGTGTTCCCACACGGCTAATCTGCAGCGCGGAGCATTCGGGAACAGTGGGGTTAATATGTTGCATTATTCTAAAAATCTGGCAATGGACTAATGTTGCCTTATCTGGCTGGTTGAAAGAGTACATCCATTACGTGAAACAATATTTAGACAACAAAGAAACTATACATTGGTATTAGGATTTTGATGTGGTATAAAATAAATGCCTTCTTTTACAATTTAATCCTCCGTGACAGATCTTGGGTGTTTTCAGAAGAAAGCAGATTTGTATCAGTTATTATAGGGAACAAACATACAGTAGAACACATTAAATAAACATCATCGCAGGAGTTATCTTACATAACTCCATATTTGCAAAAAAACAAATTAATATATCACTGCAAGTGTCAAAATGAATATCAAAGTCATGTAGCTTCCATCACTACCCTGTGAGTTTATCCCAAGGAGGGGGGGCCCTAGGGCTCCCCCAATCCCTTCCCTCCCCATCCCTTCTCTGCTCCCCTAAACAGACCCTCCTCGGGGGGGCGAGAGCTCAGCAATTTGCGTCATTTAGGCTCCCGACGAGCAGGTTGCAGGAGAATTGCCTACTCGGGAGACCTACCAGGAATTTGTGAGTCTTCCGTACATTCCCGGAGAGTGGGCAACTATAGCGTACCTTGGCATGCCTATGGCAGGGGAATTAGATTGTAAGCTCCGCTAGGTCAGGGACTGATGTGTCAACTTACAATTCTCTGACTGTAGAGCTCTAAGGAATAAATAAACAAACTTAGAAATCATGTTTGATTTTTTTTGCCATTTCACATCATAAAAATAAATTGGAATAAATCAAAACTATGTAAGATATATTTATAAAACAAAGGCTCACGTTTACAGCTCACATGTGAATGAAGAAAGAAGCAGACAACATGGCTCAGGGGAAGGAGAATAATATTTTGAGATAACAATTGCGCTCTCTTATGTACAGTATCATCAGCAGCTATCTATATAGCGCTACTAATTCCGCAGCGCTGTACAGAGAACTCACTCACATCAGTCCCTGCCCCATTGGAGCTTACAGTCTAAATTCACTAACACACACACACAGACAGACAGACAGTGAGAGAGAAAGAGACTAGGGTCAATTTGATAGCAGCCAGTAAACCTACTAATATTGGGTTTTATTTGGAATGTGGGAGGAAACCAGAGCACCCGGAGGAAACCCACGCAAACATGGGGAGAACATACAAACTCCACACAGATAAAACCATGCTCAGGAATCGAACTCATGACCCCAGTGCTGTGAGGCAGAAGTGCTAACCACTGAGCCACTGTGCTGTATGAAAATAGATGAATATGAGACAAAATGCAAAACCCTGTGTAGGTACACCCCTTCCTAATAAACCTGCCAAGCTCACTCACATTGCCAATCAATCAAATCTGGGACGGGTCACGCCAGTATCATAATAGTCATGTGTCAGTCACATCTCATACGCGCACTCGTGAGACTGCTCCAAGCCATGACAAGCTGTCATAGAACATTTTCTGATCAATTGCAAATTACATAGTACATCAACATCTACAGCAGCTCAGAGGATGCAGCCTGGATGTCACTGTTTGTGCTGAAAACCTTATTTTAAAACAATCAAAAAACATTTTATTTAAAGAAATTGAGCTAAAGCATAACAAACCTTTACAATCCAACCGTGGTCCGAGCCTGTTCCCGCCTAACACACAGAGGGCGGCTCTGTTCCTGTGCTCACCTGTATGTGCTGGAACTGTGTTATAGCGCAAGAGCTGGGACGTGACTTCACTACAGGAGAATTACTGGTAACATTATCACCGTGGCTTACTGGCAAGAGGAAAACGTAAGGCTGGGTACACACTGCAGAAAATCTCTCTCGATGCGATATTCTTAACGATTTTTACCAACGACCGAAAGTCTGATCAGCAGCCGATTCATGTGTACGCACTGTACATGTTTAACACAATTTAATTTCAGATCTGTGATCTACATCTGTCATAACCATCGGCTGAAAAGATCGTGACTCTATAAACTCTATGGAGATCAGGTCACAAGTGCATAGATCATCTATTTATATAGTGCCACTAATTCCGCAGCACTGTACATAGAACTCACTCACATCAGTCCCTGCCCCATTGGAGCTTACAGTCTAAATTCCCTAACATACACACACACACACACAGACTAAGTGCAATTTGATAGCAGCCAATCAACCTACCAGTATGTTTTTGGAGTGTGAGAGGAAACTGGAGCAGTCGGATGAAGCTCACGCAAACACGGGAAGAACATACAAACTCCACACAGGCCATCATCATCATCATCATCATCATTTATTTATATAGCGCCACTAATTCCGCAGCGCTGTACAGAGAACTCATTCACATCAGTCCCTGCCCCATTGGAGCTTACAGTCTAAATTTCCTACTATAGACACACACTCACACACATACAGACAGAGAGGGAGAGACTAGGGTCAATTTTTTTTTTGATTGCAGCCAATTAACCTACCAGTATATTTTTTTTTTGGAGTGTGGGAGGAAACCGGAGCACCCGGAGGAAACCCACGCAAACACAGGGAGAACATACAAACTCCACACAGATAAGGCCATGGTCGGGAATCGAACTCATGACCCCAGTGCTGTGAGGCAGACGTGCTAACCACTACGCCACTGTGCTGCCCTGGTCAGGAATCAATCTCATGACCCCGGTGCTGTTGATGATAATTATTTTAATTGTAATTGTATAGGGTGAGCCCGCACACAGTACAACGATGGCTCAATCTAGTTTCCAAAAATGTCTACTGAGTTTAAAAAGAGGGGCGCTGAGCGAACGCAACAATACTCCGGTGTCGCTACACTAATGGGACCAGGATACCGTTTAACCTTCCGGTTCGTGGACTGTAGGCCGAGATATAAGGAATGTAGAGTTACATGCATCAGGGTGTGATGGGTCACGGCGAAAAATAAATCTGCAAACTGCACCTTGGACGCAAACTGTTGAAAACATTTTTGGTAAGAAGCGGAAGCCTGCGACACCTACCATGTAATAGTATTTACCCTTCTATCCAGACATGTCTACCCACAGACAGCTTCCACTCCTCTCCCCACCACTGCAGCCTCCGGTAAACCGCAGCGTACAACGTTGTCATCGCCATGCGAGAAGTAAACCCTCATTCAGCGCAGAGTCGCGAACGGAAGGTGTTAATCAGCTAAAAGTTGGTGAATCAGCTTCATCTTTTCATTGTTTATTTTTAGTACTAGCTTAAGAAAGTAGCAGGGTTTTGGCAATATGTCAGTTTCTACCCAAACGGTTAATTATCTCATTAATAAAAACGCAGCAGACAAAATAGAAAAGAAAACGTTGCTACCATATAGAAGACCTTTTTTATTTCCCTAGTAACCAACTAACAGAAACCTGTTATTAAACATTTATATTTGTTGATGGAATTTAAAATGGAACTAAACAGAAAACGTGTTTGTTAAACTTCCACGTGCGAGTGATACGTGGCTATACAGCACTCGGGGCAGCCGTAATGACACCAGATTCATTTAAGAAAAGCCTAACGCAGGAGATACCGGCGATATCTTCTGCATTAGGCAAATTACCGCATTCCCCATAAAACTAGATGAGGACGGCGCTCTGGACAATTTTATCGAGCTCTGAAAAACTGAGCTTTTCATCTGCAGATGGCGGTTATTCCTACGGGAAGAGGAGAGGGATCTTCAGCAGCGTTGTTGCTCTCCCCTGCGCTATTTACTGCAAATGGCAACAGCTCATGCGCAGTAATGATAATTAACGTGGCGAAAACCGTACGTTGATTATTAAATAGGCCCAATTTATATCCAAGATAGTCAGCAACATAAACAGGACCTTATCCACATATACAGAATAACACGGTGCTGAGAATGATAAAACCCAGCATGTTAGACGTCTGTGCTCCGTTGTATCTCACAAAAACATACAGCGGAGTTATTAAAGAAAGTGTCCCGGATGAGATAGAAGTGTTGAATTGTTTTTAGCTGAAGGCCACAGATCATTCATAAACGATACCACAGCTGCCAGCAACGGGCATCACAGCTTAATCTGCAACAGGTAACATTGTCTGTAATACGACTTCCTGGCAGGAACAGGGCAGTTATCAGAGTCCGTTCAGTATCTGATTGTTGCGTTCTGGAGGGCGGACAGCTGACAAGATTACATGCAAGATTCTCCTGCATTAGGCAAATTATCGCATTAACTGCAATCCCCATAACTGACATTTTATCGAGTTATCAAATTTTATCAAAGCTACGGATTTTGGAACTTGTTTGCAATAACTAACATCATCTGAAAATGGCGTTAGCCACTGAAGCCTATGGGGAGAGCACTGCGACAGAGGGATCTTTCACAGCTGCTGACCTGCTCTCCCTTCTGGTCAATATCGCATAGTGGCTTTGCGTCAGTAACCGGAAATTTAAGGTAAAGTTATCGGTGGCACAGCCTTCTATCGGGTGTGCTGTCAAGGGACGGCTACAAAAAAATCATAAATAACCCTGTTATTTACTAACTGGGCCCCAGAGAGAGAGATGAAAATTCTAAAACAGAAGTAAAACTTTGGTCATGATTTTTTCTTAAGAATTATTGATATGTAAACTACCAAAAATAATATCGATATATATCATACCTGCCAACTCTCCCTGAACGTCAGGGAGACGCCCTGAAATAGGGGTGATCTCCCTCACTCCTTGAAGAGTCTGGCATTCTCCCTGATGCTGAGCCAGCACAAGACGTGGTTGGCTTCGCCATCTGTGGCATGATGACACAGTTCAGAAATTGTGTCCTATGTCCATGTATTGATGTCTATGGAGGTGGCCATTTTCATGGAGACCAAGATTTAATCAATGACTGACAGGTAAGAGAACATGACTTCAGTAATGGAGACAGAAATGTAAAAGACACTTCAGTCTCTAGAGATTTATTAGCTGCTTTTCTTTAACACATAGTTGCCTTATCTCCCGGAATACCTCCCAGTTCTCGTCCCCGCAATAGATAAGTGGCGGGGAAGGGGCGGGGGGCTTAATGATGCAAATATCGTGTCATCTTAGCCCCTGCTGTAATTGGCCAAAATTGTGACAATCGTTTAGGGTGTGGGGCCAAAATGATGTGATTCGTCAAGCTCCGACCCCGCACACCCACCTCCCCCGGGATCTCCCTGAAGCCAACGATGAAAAGTTGGCAAGTATGATATATATTGGATAGACTTTTGCAGAAGGAAGGCAGTGAGGGATGATTTTCTGAGTAAACACAGCTGTTATGAAGTTCATGGATAGGTTAAGTTCAAGGATACGAAAAGTAAATCAAACAAGGACTGTGCACAGGAGGATGAAAGTCTAGATTTACTGGACCTTGAAGATATAGAAAGATTCAGGGACTGAACATGAAGGACAGAGTGTTGACAGAGTTTTCAGTACTAATTATAAATATATACACACATACATATATAACTGATAGGAAGAGTCTCTCCATACAATAGACAGAGATCAGATCGCGCCCGCTGTATTATAATACAGACCTCCAATCAGATAGGAAAATACTAATTTTCTAAGTTCTGGTATATGACACAACAGAGTCCAGCATAGCTATATGTTGTTCCCAAGCCTAATCATATAAGCACGTGGCTGAAAAGCACAGCAGAGAAATAGAATGATAAAGCAATGTAACTATTAAAAGTCACAGGAGGGCATGTAGAAGGCTGAAAACAAAGTAACGTGAGGGCGGATACCCACTACACAAGTGACGGGGTGATCTACACGGGCGTAGGGCACACATGGACTCCAATCACGTATGTGCTGTTTTTCAGCTTTGTTCTCAGCAGCAGACCTGAAGAATAGCACATACGGTAACGCACACGCCAGCCTGAGCAGGTGCACATTAAATTTAACAAGTTCAGATTTTCGGGACTTGTTAAATCGCGGGATAGAGCCGTCCCCATAGACATCTAAGTTCGAAGAAAAATGCAAATCAGCAGATATCTGCGATAAGTGTCAACGTTACTTAAATGTGCGCCGTTCTTGGGGGAGTTTCATGAAAAAAGGGAATCAGAAATAGGTCCAACGGAGAGGAAGACAAAGTGAAAGAGAGTATGTGAGAGAGAGACAGAGAGAGTGAGCGACTGTGACTGAGAGAGTAAGAGAGAGAATAAGAGAGGACGGGAGCGAATGAGAGACAGATAGAGAGAGCGAGAGACAGAGAGAGAGAAATAGGAGGGAGAGAGAAGGGAAGAGAGAGGAAGAGAGACCGTCAGACTGGCAGGGGCCATTATCCGGGTTGATAACCAGGAAAATTGCTCATAAAAAAAGACTAAAGTCAGGTTCTATAATTATTTACCCTCCACACGAGGACCTGCAGACAGGGACAGGGGGGGCAAACAGCAGAAATAGAGGAGAGTGCAGACACAGAGGTGGATGGCAGCGGAGTCTTTCAGTAAATACAACGATTAAGCCATCATCACATGACTTCTATTTGCAATAGTTAGAGCTGCCTCACATCCTCACCCCAACCCTCAGGGTGATTCAAATGAATATACTCTATATTTAGGTTGATAGAATAATCAGGGTGGAAGGCCCCATCTGCTCGACGCTCACTCCTGTTGCCGAGGCTGCTCAACTTCAGTTATTCCGTGTTTACGCTCTGATTTCCCTCTCAGTTTGGTTTGTATCAGAGACTCTGGGAGACGAGAGACGCCGTCCGCTCTGACGCTGTGTGATCCAGGGACCGGCTGCAGCCCAATGACACCCTCTGTGTCCAAATAATCTAAGACACTTTCTCTCTAAACTACACTCTGGATATCACAGCATTAACACTGAGTCTGTGCAGGGGGAGAGTTAGGCTTATATTGTGGAGGGTTGCGCTGAACAGCAGATTCATAAGGCAGCCCTTCCCCGCAGGAATTCTCATTGGATAAATAGTTTAATCCCCTCACTCCCAGAGCACACGTCGGCACTAGAATTGCAGAGTTTTATAACGAACAGTAGATTTTTCAAATGCAGGCTTAATAATCCCTATGAATAGATAGGGATATAGTCTAATCACTGAATGATAACTAAGTACAAAACAGAGAGCATACAAGTCTATCTATTCCAGCATACCCTGCCATTCTCAGCCACAGTATATAACTCTTCCTGCCCTAAAGACAGGGGATATGGTTTGCGCAGATTAAAAGAATAACTCCATCCGAAACTGAAAACTCATTTTGGGTGTTCAATATTTATTACTAACCTGGGACATGAGGTTTTATACTTGAGGGCTCACACAAGGCTGTGTCTTCTATTTGGCTATACAGAGTATTTGATACTCCTTAGCAAGCATGAAACCAGCTGTCCACACTTACTACAAGGTACTAGAATAAAAATAACACATAACTGAAATAGAACTTTTGCCTGAAATCGCCTGTTCAGCTATAAACTCAGTACAACCTTCATTAGCAACACCTGTAAACAAGGACACAATCACTGCAGCCCAGTTTGTTTCTAGGTTTACAGATGTTGCCATGGTAGACTGTGACTAACCGACTTATCTGTCAAATGACAAAACAGTGTGTTTCTGAGTTTTCAGCAGTGAAATTCAGGCAGATGGCATATTTTCTAGATTGCTAATTAATTCAGTAAGTTGTTGATTTTAATTAGGAAAAACAATTTTATTTTATTTGTGAATGGGGTTACTTTTTAAACGTCTAAAAATTCATAGAATTATTGTTCAAGGAATTATCAGTAGGCTATCTCCTTGGATCAGGTAGTTTATAGATGACAGTGTTTAGCATAGGTCGGAGTTACTCCAAGTGGCAGTCCAGAAACAAATCTAGGGGTATTTAAGAGGCATACCTCCCAATACTTTATAGTCACTATCAAGGGCAATACTGCAAGGTCCCAAATAGACCCAGAGAGGGAGGGATTTGAACTAAATACAGATAGGACCTGAGACAGTGACCCCTCCCTCCTTGCACATGGTTAAATATAATGATGCTCCTAATTAAAATCATTATGTTGCTTAATACAACTTCCTGTAATAACACTTGCCTGAATTTGGCTGTTGAAAACTCAAATACACACCAGATAAGTTAATAAGTGACTGTCCATAGCAACATCTGTAGTCATGGAGACAATCACTGCACTCCACAGTACATTTCCATCAGTGCATATGTTGCAGGTTAGTTCTTCAAAACCCATCTGTCGTATGGCAGCAAAAGTGTCTATCAGAGTTTAACAGGTGATTTTAGGCTGATGTCCAATTTCAACGTATCAGCTCTTGCAGTAACAGCATAGTGCCTAATTAGGTCAACTCATTTTTTGTGTTGAGTTAATAAGCCATAAAATCCATCTAGTTGCAGTTTAACCAAGAAAATAAATGACTGGAAAAAAAAAGTTGTATTAAACGTTTCTCAACTTTGCCCCCATACAGACTTTATTATGTTAATATAATAAAATTTCTGCCAGTATAGCTGCTTAATATAATCAAAGGAAACTTGACACTCATTTTATTATGTTTGTTTAGCAAACATATACTCTGTTCCTAAATACACACGTGACTACGGTTAAATGCTCATCATACAACTTTAATACAAATCTTAACCCACCAGTCAGACATTTAGCGGCAGATATTTTGCTTTAGAGAGTTGTGAACAAGGAGACGTATCTGAATGTAAAATAAATATCAGTTGAAAACAATAATATATTTTTGCAACATCATTTATTTATTATTTATTTATTGTTTACAAATATGGCTGTATAAAGCAAGGTAAAGAAAATAATAGAGGAGATGCGTACATCATGATTTATATTGCACATAAAATAAAAATATAAAAAACAATTAAATGCCAATAAGTACTAAAAATCTATCAAAATATAATAGAAACTACATCAAGAGATCTTAGCTTTCTTAACATACTATTCTATTACACTATTAAAAAATTCCCTGTAGTGTCTTACAATGGGTTTCTACTGCAGTACTTATTCCAGCTTCATAAAATAAAGCTAAAGTAACAAGGCATGGCAATATAGAACAAAAGGCTGAAATGGCAAAGCACAGCATATCAAACTGCCTTTATATCCTTTCCTCCCTATTCTATTTATTTATTTTTAAATGATAAATGAGTCCAACAGCTTTTAAATGTGCAAACAAGTCTGTTATTTCACAAATATAGTTTGGTTCATAAATACATAGGCTTAGATATTTATAAAGTTTTAAAAGAAAAAGAGGCGTTATGAAGCTTTCCTAAAGCAGTGTTTCCCAATTCCAGCCCTCAGTGACACCTAGCAGTGCATGTTTTCCATATCTCCTTGTTGGAGCACAGGTGTATTCATTACTGACTGATACAATGTAACAGATCCACAGGTGGTATAATTATGTCAAGTGCATTAACCTTCCAGTATGTCTTTGGAGTGTGGGAGGAAACCGGAGCACCCGGAGGAAACTTACGCAAACACGGGGAGAACATACAAACTCACAGAGTTGGTTGGTATTCTTAGGAATATTGGGGCAACTTACAGAGTGGTTGTCTCTTCCTTTGAGTACACTGTGCCAGGGACAGTTATAGAAGTCCATAGAAGCAGATTGTCAAGCGCTTGACAGTGATCTGAAGTTATAGCAGGTTGCAATGCTGGAGCGGAATCATTGCTACAAGTTGAAGTTTGCGATTATTATGTTTGATCAGCCGATCGGTGAGACAGGTCTTTTGTCTGAGGATGAATCCCTACCCCATCCCATCAAACTGATACGTGCGGATTCCCCCCAGAGGTTGGAGCACCTAAGTGGTTCCTGTCATTTACAAACTCAGACAGAATGAATAATTTTAAATATATTAGATATACGTTTCCAAGGTAACCTGCCATCTTCAGTTTCCTTTGTCTAATCTCATTGCTGAGAAGGCCTACACTGAATGGCAGAGAAATGCACTGCTGAGACCTCTGGCAATGATTGCTAGCTTAATGATCTTTACCAGATATTATAGACCATTATTTTGTAAAAAAAAATACTCACATTTTTCCCGTACCTGGTCTGCCAATCACACAGTACCTCTCTGATCCCAGCGTGAAACTACACCTCCAAACGGTGCAGTCTTACACGCTGATCAAGCAGATGACACCACCATAGGGGCTAAGGACACCCACAGAGAAATTTTATGCCTCACTGACGGATACAAAGGACGCCTTACTGTCATTTATTTGCCTCTATGAATGATTTTTAAAACACAAACAGGCTTATTAAATAACACAACGAAAGTTGCACAAAATTCTGTCTGCAGCGACCAATCAGATAATAGCTTTCATCAGCCTAGCGCAAGATTAACTAAATCAAACATCTGATTAGCTGTATTAGGTTACAACAGAAATGCTCTTTGCACTATGGCTGAAATAGATCAATACATACAGAACATTAGTAATGAAAATGTTTAAAGCTGGCCACACGCCTGGAGATTTAGTTTGGGTGATTTAGACATTTTTAATCAAGTTGGCCTGAAGCTTCTTATGTGTGTAAGAGCCTTAATCTATTCAATTCCTATGGTTTCAGATGTGATTGGTCAGTAAGGAGATTCCTATCGGACAATGACGGTGTGGTCTTGTGTGTGGGGTAATATTTAGCTACACGTTACCTTGGGTCCCTGGCAATGTGCTGGATGGGTATTCCTGCTGAATGACAGGATATGTCCAGTTTGTCCGATCATCTGTGTGGTCAAATTGATCACAGACAGATTGGTTTGGCCTGATCACTGCACAGTATTGCTGAAGAGCACTGGATGGATTCTGATCTCCTGTGCTCAAAATGCAAATCATCTCCCAGCTTGAGCACACCTCCCAATTGTCCGGGTTCAAGTGCCATAATCCAGATTCTGTGGAACTGTCCCGCCATTCTGACAGCCACGACCGTTCAGTAACACTAGCCCCGCCCCAACTGTGATGCAGCCACGCCCCTATCATAATGCAGCCACGCCCCCACAGTGACTCGACCATGCCTTCCTTTTGGAGTGTTTCAAATCCAAACATTCTAATGTTGGGAAGCATGGAAAGATCATACTTGCCAACTTTTCCTCATTGGCTTCAGGGAGATCCCGGGGGAGGTGGGCATGTGGGGGCGGGACTTGATGAATCGCCCACAAATCGCTAAGATGGCACAATATTTGCATCATTCAGCCCCGCCCACCACCACTTATCTATTGCGGGGGTGAGAACTGGGAGGTTTCCCTGCTCTCCTGGGAGCCCGGGAGGTCTCCCAGATATGTGGGAGTCTCCTGGACATTCCGGAAGAGTAGGCAACTATGCGTTAAAGAAAAGCAGCTAATGAATCTCTAGAGTCTGAAGTGTCTTTTACATTTCTGTCTCCATTACTGAAGTCATGTTGTCTTACCTGTCAGTCTTTGATTAAATCTTGGTCTCCATGAAAATGGCCACCTCCATAGGCATCAATACATGGACATAGGACACAATTTCTGAACTGTGTCATCCTGCCACAGATGGCGAAGCCAACCACGTCTTGTACTGGCTCAGCATCAGGGAGAATGCCAGAGTCTTCAGGGAATGAGGAAGATCACCCCTATTTCAGGGAGACTCCCTGACATTCAGGGAGAGTTGGCCGGTCCCATAGTTGGCTACCCTGAGCGGAGATCTGGGCTACTTGCATTTTTTTTTCCCTTAAAATGTTCTTAATTGGTTAAAATATGCCAGCCTGTCCCTGTGGCAGTGTTAAGCTTCGTAGGGAGTGTGACCACGTGGGCCAGTAAGAAGTAACACATGTTAGACAATGATGAGCTATCCTAGTTACATATACCTCTACTATACATGAAAGGTGTGAAAGATCTCTGAATAGTTTCTCCATCCGGCATCATTCCAGAAGGTTAGTGTCCAAAAGCTTCAATGAGTCTGAGCAATGTCCTGAACTCACAGACATTATTTATCAGACAATCATTATAACAGAGCTACACAACTGGTAATAAGTTACAGGATGATGCAGGATCTCCACCATCTAGGTAATAATGGAAATATTATCACCCGTTTGCAGCTTTCCGCTACAAGACAAACAAACCATTTGTGATTTATCACTAAACACATTCAAATCAATCAATCTTCTACACACATCTGTTTTTGTGAAAAAAGAAAACCTCCTATACAAATATCTTAAGAACGATGCAAAGGGAACAGTACATAGAAATACCCCCGTATGGACTGGTGTGCACTGCCCTTCAAAGAACAAACAAATAGATTACTATATCTAAAGATTTAGGGGGAGAATCAATAGCCCGCAAAGTGTCTCTGGAACGTCCGCGAGACAGTACCAGGTGGAGATTTGTCCGAAATCTCTGCTCGTGTTTTTCTTGCACCCCATAGAGGTGAAAGGGAAAATGAGTCGAGATTTCTACGGTAATTGCCGCAACGTCCGCACACCACATCAACTGAATCTCCCCCACTATTGTGGATTTAAACATCACATCATCATCTATTTATTTATACAGCGCCACTAATTCCGCAGCGCTGTACAGAGAACTCACTCACATCAGTCCCTACCCCATTGGAGCTTACAGTCTAAATTCCCTAACATACACAGACAGACCGAGAGAAACTAAGGGCAATTTAATAACAGCCAATTATCTTACCAGTATGTTTTTGGAGTGCGTGAGGAAACAGGAGCACCCGGAGGAAACCCACGCAAACACGGGGAGAACATACAAACTCCACACAAATAAGGCTATGGTCGGGAATCAAACTCATGACCCCAGTGCTGTGTGGCAGAAGTGCTAACCACTGAGCCACTGTGCTGCCCACATAGAAAAACATAATATATAAAAATGATAACGGGCCGATTGTTAATTAGAGAGATAGGACTGTAGTTAATTCCATGTTATCTACAGCAAAAGGTGGGCAATTTGTGGCTCTCCAGCGGTGGAGGAACTAGAAGTCCCAGTATACTCTATCAGCTTTATCATGCACCATTAGATATATAACATGCTTAGGCATAGGTTCTGCAGCTGTTATGGAACTACAAGTCCAAGCAAGCATAGACAGCCTACGGGTACCTTCTTCTGCTATAGAAAGAATCCACACTTATCAAAGGGTGAATGATTGGCACACATAGCCCCCCCCCCCCCCCCCCCCCCAATCACCCACGTACTGAGGGGACACAGAAAAGTCTGCACACCAGTTACCTTCAAACGAAATATAGCAAGAGACCTATGAATATTATTGGAGGATGTTTGGGGTGTAAAAGGAATATTTAATGTAAAGATAGATAAAGACATACAAATCATTCCCGGATACTGAATAACGGCGTTTACTGCCCAGATTTCAATGATTTTGGGGCCCCATTGAGAATTCCAACATTCCATTAACAGCCCGAATAACAATTATTCCACATACAGCGAGCAATTCGTTTCAGTGAAAGTGATTGTGGCACACAAAATGCAGAGATCCTGGCCAAAATCCTCTTTGGTGGCCTCAGGCTCTAAACAAGGGGAACAAGAAGATTTAGGGAGGATCAGACGGCTCCACCGGCCAATTTAAGGAGTTGGGCAAAGCAACAATTTTTCTGCCCCAGCAGTACAAAAACGAGATTTCATTTTGTGGAATAAGATTATTGAAATGTAATAATGGGGGAAAGATGTTCCAGTTTTAGGGCCGTTTTCTGTTATGCCGAACTGCGCAGCCATTTTCACTCTGCAAAAAAGATTGCCCCCACACTCCGTCATTAAATTAAACCACAAATGAGGCCAAAATGAGGAGCATTTTAGGAGAAAAACAGGAAAGTTTTATTTATAGCAGGGGTGGAATCTGGGAGGATGCCCAAAACAAAAAATGTCACATCCGAGCGCCTCTTCTGATTTTCATACCTTCCCTCGGACCTGGACGCAGTGATTGCTGGGAAAAAGTGAACCAGCGAAAATCCAAATAAATGTGCGCATACGGTCTGTAACGTTCCTGTGTGCGGTTAATACTTCCTTTACCTCAGAAACAAACGTCACCATATTGTGCGACGGCTGGAGATAACGTGCAGTCAGCAAACGATTTGTGTTTTGTTGCCAACTTTGAAATTAGTTTTTTCTTTTTAAAGTGCAACAGCTACCAGACAAGAGTGTCTCTCGACTCAACAGTACAGCAAACACTGCCTATATTTCATGTTGTTTGTTGGTAACAGGAAGTTTTAGTCATTTGCAGTTCTTCGTCTGCTCGACCTTTTCTCTGACTACAGGGCTGGTTTCCTGACGCTGCTTATTGCAGCAATAGTAAATCTTCTATTGTCATAATTTACCAGGAAACTAAGGGGCATATTTAACAAATCACGGTATTGCACTATCGTGCACTTACCAGGTAATTAGGTCAACGAAGTGTCCAACTCACATTTATTAAAGTCCCATCGCACTGATGACTGTTGAAAATGAGTCCTTTTCACTGCAGATCGTTTTTGCGAGCAGTCACCATACAACAGAATGGTGACTGCTCGGGGCCGCTATTTAAAAATATATTTTTCGGGAACTTGTTATGTAAATGTACCAGCTGAAGCTGGCGTACTTCATAGGAACTGTTGCTGAAGCTTTTCTTCTTCGTTATGTCCAGCTCTGCTCCGGAGAGCAGAGCTGGACAGCGCATGTGTGGAGGGATCACATGATCCCTCCCTGTCACTCAGCGCGCTCTCTCTGCAACGACAGAGCGGGGACTTTGTGCGCATGTGCACTGCACATGCGCAATAGAATGAAGAAGAGGAACGAAGAGGAGATCCCGAGACAGCGCATCCGAAGAGGGGGGTAAGTGTGATTTTTTCTATCACAGAAACAGCAGTTTATCGGAACTGCTGTCTCTGTGTTCCCTTTTTAATAAATTTGAGAAATAGTTCAATCCTTATCCTTGCGATAAGGATTGATAACTATTTCTCACTTTTGCAGATTAATGATAAATGTGCCCCTAGGCTAAGGGATACTCCACTACCCGGCGATTCTGGCTGGCAGTGCCAAGACTAGACTTACGGTTTCGCCGTGCCAAAGACTCTTCTGGCACCTGGCTGTCCTCTCTTTAATAAATAGCGCCCGCAGGATCTATAAGACACTGCTCCCACGCTAGAAGCATCACAGGCGGAACAGCCATTATGTGTTAAACAATATTTTAACAGGTTTTCAAACATAGTCCTATTTAATTGTAGTTCTATGTACAGTCCCCACCTAAGCGACAAGGAAAAACTAGTGCACAATCCGGCTGCAGGTACGGCACAAGTACAACAACAACGGAAAAGTTGCACTTTGGATTTTGGTCGCCTTGTTTTTCTCTGTGTTCTACCGCGAACTAATGTATGAGAAAGTAGCGACAGCTCACGTAATATCACTCACAGTGTTTAGGGCCGTAGTAAAGTGTTAGTGGCGTCAGCGGCACGCAGATTGGCCCTGGCAAATTAGAAAGACAGGTTCGTGCTCTGCTACAAAAGAGTTAATGAAAACATTTGCCTGGAATATTAAGTGTACACAGCTTGCAAAACTGATGATGAAGATGTTCTGACCTGTTAACAGAAGTAGTCAAGCAAAATGAGCACAGCTGCCTGGTGTTGGCAGAGGGAGGGGGGTGGTGTATCGCTGCCAACTCAGACCCGGCTACCAGACCATGGGGGCAGCTGCAGTGCAGATCGTAGGACGGCACAGACAGCAGAAACGCTGTCTGGTAGACACAGAGCGTGATCTGCAAGAGGTGCACAAAAAATAAAAAGAAGCAAGAGGGTGGCTGGACCGCAGAGCTTACTATCTAGAAACTCAGCTGCTGTGGAGAAGAGGGATAAGAAGACACTTGACAAGCTGACAGGCTGTCCTAGATTTACAAACAGCGCAGAGAACGTCTTAAAGGGAAAAACCTATTTATGAACTTAAAAATTTCATTTTATTT
Organism: Mixophyes fleayi; assembly: GCF_038048845.1. NCBI lineage: Eukaryota > Metazoa > Chordata > Amphibia > Anura > Limnodynastidae > Mixophyes > Mixophyes fleayi. The sequence goes on along the minus strand of NC_134403.1, from coordinate 368,278,842 downwards.
CTATAAGTGTTCATTAAACAAAGTTATTCTGCACAAACAGACACATTTTTCTGCAGATTTCCATGTGATAATATGAGTGGGAGTCCTACTGCTTGGTATAACCTCATTTAAGGGATAAAGGAAGGATCAAAGTGAGTCGCCATGGGGATGGGGTTTTTATTACAAGTGACATTTTTGAGTGTTTGCTAAATTTAAATAAAAAAATAAACGTCAAAGTGCACCTAAGAGAGCTCTTCTTCCACGAAGGACAACTGGAAGCGCCCCATTCAAAGTACTCGATGAGATCCGATCTCTCCCAAATTACATCAAGTATTTCCACTGCTTCACAAAACTAGGAGCACCGAACCCTACAAAGAACGCCCTCGCTCCATGAAACTCCTCCCATCGACCAATGCCAACTACTTCACCTCCGAAAATACCTCCATCTTACAACGTAAACCCAGGTGCTTGGTGGTAAAATAGGCACACTTGCGAATGGCACTTCCAAACAGGACTTTCTCTGTACCTCAGCCCTGTGAAGATAACCATTATGTGTATTGAAAGTCCTAGTAAATTCATGAAAATGTACTATGATCTTGGTGCAACAGTGATGTCCTAGTGAACGGATAGGCTGCATTCTCAGTGATGTCACTGGTTCCTAGTGACTGGATAGGCTGCACTCTCAGTGATGTCACTGGTTCCTAGTGACTGGATAGGCTGCATTCTCAGTGATGTCACTGGTTCCTAGTGACTGGATAGGCTGCATTCTCAGTGATGTCACTGGTTCCTAGTGAATGGATAGGCTGTATTCTCACTGATGTCACTGGTTCCTAGTGACTGGATAGGCTGCATTCTCAGTGATGTCACTGGTTCCTAGTGACTGGATAGGCTGCATTCTCAGTGATGTCACTGGTTCCTAGTGACTGGATAGGCTGCATTCTCAGTGATGTCACTGGTTCCTAGTGACTGGATAGGCTGCATTCTCACTGATGTCACTGGTTCCTAATGACTGGATAGGCTGCATTCTCAGTGATGTCACTGGTTCCTAGTGACTGGATAGGCTGCATTCTCACTGATGTCACTGGTTCCTAGTGACTGGATAGGCTGCATTCTCAGTGATGTCACTGGTTCCTAGTGACTGGATAGGCTGCATTCTCACTGATGTCACTGGTTCCTAATGACTGGATAGGCTGCATTCTTAGTGATGTCACTGGCTCCTAGTGACTGAATAGGCTGCATTCTCAGTGATGTCACTGGCTACTAGTGACTGGATAGGCTGCATTCTCAGTGATGTCACTGGTTCCTAGTGACTGGATAGGCTGCATTCTCAGTGATGTCACTGGTTCCTAGTGAATGGATAGGTTGCAATCTCAGTGATGTCACTGGTTCCTAGTGACTGGATAGGCTGCATTCTCAGTGATGTCACTGGTTCCTAGTGAATGGATAGGCTGCATTCTCAGTGATGTCACTGGTTCCTAGTAACTGGATAGGCTGCATTCACAGTGATGTCACTGGTTCCTAGTGAATGGATAGGCTGCATTCTCAGTGATGTCACTGGTTCCTAGTAACTGGATAGGCTGCATTCTCAGTGATGTCACTGGTTCCTAGTGAACGGATAGGCTGCATTCTCAGTGATATCACTGGTTCCTAGTGAATGGATAGGCTGCACTCTCAGTAATATCACTGGTCCCTAGTGAATGGATAGGCTGCATTCTCAGTGATGTCACTGGTTCCTAGTGAATGGATAGGCTGCACTCTCAGTAATATCACTGGTCCCTAGTGAATGGATAGGCTGCATTCTCAGTGATGTCACTGGTTGCTAGTGAATGGATAGGCTGCATTCTCAGTGATGTCACTGGTTCCTAGTGAATGGATAGGCTGCATTCTCAGTGATGTCACTGGTTCCTAGTGACTGGATAGGCTGCACTCTCAGTAATATCACTGGTTCCTAGTGACTGGATAGGCTGCATTCTCAGTGATGTCACTGGTTCCTAGTGAACGGATAGGTTGCATTCTCAGTGATGTCACTGGTTCCTAGTGACTGATAGGCTGCATTCTCAGTGATGTCACTGGTTTCTAGTGACTGGATAGGCTGCATTCTCAGTGATGTCACTGGTTCCTTGTGAATGGATAGGCTGCATTCTCAGTGATGTCACTGGTTCCTAGTGAATGGATAGGCTGCATTCTCAGTGATGTCACTGGTTCCTAGTAACTGGATAGGCTGCATTCTCAGTGATGTCACTGGTTCCTAGTGAACGGATAGGCTGCATTCTCAGTGATATCACTGGTTCCTAGTGAATGGATAGGCTGCACTCTCAGTAATATCACTGGTCCCTAGTGAATGGATAGGCTGCATTCTCAGTGATGTCACTGGTTCCTAGTGAATGGATAGGCTGCACTCTCAGTAATATTACTGGTTCCTAGTGAATGGATAGGCTGCACTCTCAGTAATATCACTGGTCCCTAGTGAATGGATAGGCTGCATTCTCAGTGATGTCACTGGTTCCTTGTGAATGGATAGGCTGCATTCTCAGTGATGTCACTGGTTCCTTGTGAATGGATAGGCTGCATTCTCAGTGATGTCACTGGTTCCTAGTGAATGGATAGGCTGCATTCTCAGTGATGTCACTGGTTCCTAGTAACTGGATAGGCTGCATTCTCAGTGATATCACTGGTTCCTAGTGAATGGATAGGCTGCACTCTCAGTAATATCACTGGTCCCTAGTGAATGGATAGGCTGCATTCTCAGTGATGTCACTGGTTCCTAGTGAATGGATAGGCTGCACTCTCAGTAATATCACTGGTTCCTAGTGAATGGATAGGCTGCACTCTCAGTAATATCACTGGTCCATAGTGAATGGATAGGCTGCATTCTCAGTGATGTCACTGGTTCCTAGTGAATAGATAGGCTGCATTCTCAGTGATGTCACTGGTTCCTAGTGACTGGATAGGCTGCATTCTCAGTGATGTCACTGGTTCCTAGTGACTGGATAGGCTGCATTCTCAGTGATGTCACTGGTTCCTAGTGAATGGATAGGCTGCATTCTCAGTGATGTCACTGGTTCCTAGTGACTGGATAGGCTGCATTCTCAGTGATGTCACTGGTTCCTTGTGAATGGATAGGCTGCATTCTCAGTGATGTCACTGGTTCTTAGTGAACGGATAGGCTGCATTCTCAGTGATGTCACTGGTTCCTAGTGACTGGATAGGCTGCATTCTCAGTGATGTCACTGGCTCCTAGTGAATGGATAGGCTGCATTCTCAGTGATGTCACTGGTTCCTAGTGAATGGATAGGCTGCATTCTCAGTGATGTCACTGGTTCCTAGTGACTGGATAGGCTGCATTCTCAGTGATGTCACTGGCTCCTAGTGAATGGATAGGCTGCATTCTCAGTGATGTCACTGGTTCCTAGTGAATGGATAGGCTGCATTCTCAGTGATGTCACTGGTTCCTAGTGACTGGATAGGCTGCATTCTCAGTGATGTCACTGGCTCCTAGTGAATGGATAGGCTGCATTCTCAGTGATGTCACTGGTTCCTTGTGACTGGATAGGCTGCATTCTCAGTGATGTCACTGGTTCCTAGTGACTGGATAGGCTGCATTCTCAGTGATGTCACTGGTTCCTAGTAAATGGATAGGCTGCATGCTCAGTGATGTCACTGGTTCCTAGTAAATGGATAGGCTGCATTCTCAGTGATGTCACTGGTTCCTAGTGACTGGATAGGCTGCATTCTCAGTGATGTCACTGGTTCCTAGTGAATGGATAGGCTGCATTCTCAGTGATGTCACTGGTTCCTAGTGACTGGATAGGCTGCATTCTCAGTGATGTCACTGGTTCCTTGTGAATGGATAGGCTGCATTCTCAGTGATGTCACTGGTTCTTAGTGAACGGATAGGCTGCATTCTCAGTGATGTCACTGGTTCCTAGTGACTGGATAGGCTGCATTCTCAGTGATGTCACTGGCTCCTAGTGAATGGATAGGCTGCATTCTCAGTGATGTCACTGGTTCCTAGTGAATGGATAGGCTGCATTCTCAGTGATGTCACTGGTTCCTAGTGACTGGATAGGCTGCATTCTCAGTGATGTCACTGGCTCCTAGTGAATGGATAGGCTGCATTCTCAGTGATGTCACTGGTTCCTAGTGAATGGATAGGCTGCATTCTCAGTGATGTCACTGGTTCCTAGTGACTGGATAGGCTGCATTCTCAGTGATGTCACTGGCTCCTAGTGAATGGATAGGCTGCATTCTCAGTGATGTCACTGGTTCCTAGTGACTGGATAGGCTGCATTCTCAGTGATGTCACTGGTTCCTAGTGACTGGATAGGCTGCATTCTCAGTGATGTCACTGGTTCCTAGTAAATGGATAGGCTGCATTCTCAGTGATGTCACTGGTTCCTAGTAAATGGATAGGCTGCATGCTCAGTGATGTCACTGGTTCCTAGTAAATGGATAGGCTGCATTCTCAGTGATGTCACTGGTTCCTAGTGAATGGATAGGCTGCACTCTCAGTGATGTCACTGGTTCCTAACAAGAATGTATACACTGTATTTTCATGAATATTGATACAGCTCATTAAAGAGCTGCCTCCAACCTATTTTAAAAAAATAGGGAAACCCGACTTACTGACAGTCTCGGGATATCCTGTTGACTCTTGAAATAGTGGGTGATCTCCCAATAGAATCTCCCTGAAGTGGGGACAGACAGAGAAGTGTTGGACGTGTCATTAACTTTCGTGCTGCCCCAACGTCACAGCTCCCCTCCGCGTCTACTGGACGAGAGCTCAGTCGTCAGCTGTGCATTAAACCTACAGTTTCTTTGCAAACTAAAGTAATTATGTCATATGAATATTTACTTTTGGATCACATAATCATTGCAACAGAACGACATAGTGATAAAGAAAAGTTTCTCCCAGACTATGTGTTCGGCCCCAGTGTCTGTGTATTCATCTGCAGTACTGTGAATATGGAAACAAACAGATTGCATTTCAATCATGGGAAGTAACAAGCTGCCTCGGGGAGGCAGCCATTCAGAAGCTGCTGAGATGACCCCGCAGCGGAATGTACCAACAGCGGATTACAGAGGGGTCCTGGAATACACCACAACACTAAACTGAAAAGAGAAAACTAAAATATGAACCACAACCCTTTGTCAGTCATGCAGTTGGAGGATTGAAACTGTAATAATCAGCTACTTGCAACCAACAATTGTCTCTTCTGAACGGCAGCTTCAATAATGATCGCTCCACAATGAGGCTGTACTGAGCTGTCTATACTAGCGCCGTGGTTGCATTCATGTAAATGACAGGACACAGAGTTTAAAACTATGGGAGTTTCATTTTATTTATTTTAATTCTCATAAAAATTAGACATTATGGGGCATATTCAATTGTTTGAATATGCCGCCGCATTAAAACTATAAAATGCATAGCAGGGAAGTTTTCTCCAAATAACACACTTGTGACATTACCTTATACCAAACCAAATAAAGACACGGACACCAAATTAAAGTTGGAATGAATGACGATATTTATTTATATTTAAACCAATAGGACTGTAAGGCGGACAAGAGCAGGGCAGTCAGGAACGCAAAACCAATAAGGTGGAAAGGTCAGACCATAATACCACCAACCCAGGATCATACCTTATCTATTGGCCGGTGCAAAGATCAAGTCCAACGGCAAGACTTCGCCCCCTATAAACTCCGCCAGTATAAACCATACAAACTGGCCCAATGGTCCTCCTAACATACGGACCAACCATGGTATGACACCATAACCACAGAGGGGTAGTGACCTATGACAAGATCAACCGAGCACCATATGCACAGTTACCGACTGCACTGCTCTCCTACTCTAACCAACAACAATACAAGGTATCTCAGAAATTGCAGGGAGGGCGGGAGGAATCCGGAAGCAGGAAGGACTGTAACCTCTGAGCACTGACTTATAACTGTGTATAAGTCCCATCCCCTTCCTGCTCCTATTGGCTGAAATTCCAGGAATCCACATATCATAGGTTCTTTGGCAAGTCACTCACCCGCATGATTTTAACTGCGTTTAGTCTGAGGGACACACTTCTCTTACCGTTATTATGGTTATAGTAAGCTGGATTTCAGCTCGCGGCTTGGGGAGCCGCGAGCTGAAATCCAGCGAGAAAACTACCAAAATAACGGTAATAGTGCGCGGAGCGCGAGATTTTCAGCGTTTCCGCCAACAATTGAATATGCCCCTTAGACTCTTTGAAGCATACAATGAAGCTGCCAACTGGGCACTATATAACTTTGGCTTCCAAAATTTTGAAAAAAAACAAAAACAGATAGGGACATCCATGTGACCTGTTTGTTAACGCCATAAAAGCCACTAGTTGACAAATAAAATAAAACAGGGTTTAGCAACATTTCCCTACATATTCTGTTAATTTTGGTACATCAGGAGAATAATTGGGAAATAAGAATTGTGGACTAAAGATTTCTAGTGACAGAGAAGCAGGTAATGAAGGAAAATCTGGGACCCTACTGTATACTGAACCCAAGAAGAAATCATTTTTATATTTTTCTCAAAACTTTATTATTGAAGACGTTCAAGGAATTACCTAGTGGTAACAATGAGGAAACAATCGTCAGTTACGTTTTCCAATAATTGTCAAAACAACTGGAGAAACAGAATAGAAATGTCAGCGAAGTAAAAATCAGCGAGAAGATGTGCAAATTATATATTTTTTAATCTTGAATCACCTTAAAGTGCGCACTCATCGTCTTTAATCTCAGTCCTGAACCAATCATTATTATCCAGCCTATTTGAAATGGAGAACCAGTGACATTACGATAGCTCAATATACGCGAGAAAGCAGCCTATCAAATCACTATCTGTGACAGTACAAAGGGCCTTGAAGATGTCAAAGGTTCCTGGTAGGCTGCATTCTCAGTGATGTCACTGGTTCCTAGTGACTGGATAGGCTGCATTCTCAGTGATGTCACTGGTTCCTAGTGACTGGATAGGCTGCATTCTCAGTGATGTCACTGGTTCCTAGTGACTGGATAGGCTGCATTCTCAGTGATGTCACTGGTTCCTAGTGAATGGAAAGGCTGCATTCTCAGTGATGTCACTGGTACCTAATGAATGGATAGGCTGCATTCTCAGTGATGTCACTGGTTCCTAGTGACTGGATAGGCTGCATTCTCAGTGATGTCACTGGTTCCTAGTGACTGGATAGGCTGCATTCTCAGTGATGTCACTGGTTCCTAATGACTGGATAGGCTGCACTCTCAGTGATGTCACTGGTTCCTAGTGAATGGATAGGCTGCATTCTCAGTGATGTCACTGGTTCCTAGTGAATGGATAGGCTGCATTCTCAGTGATGTCACTGGTTCCTAGTGAACGGATAGGCTGCATTCTCATCCTCCACTCTGTGTAAACAATGGGTGTAGTATATAAAGAGTAATAACTACTTATGTTTTGGAATAAAACTAAAATAAATATATGTATGTGAATTTAACCTTGGACTTTTCGTTTCCTTGCACCCAGTATTTTCTTTGGGTTTTCATTTTTTGCAGTACCACGAATACAGATGATCACGTCAAGAGAAATTAAAAGACAATAGATATAAAACTGGTAGCGGCGGCCGATACTGGGAGTAAATTATGGATAAAAATGTGTCTCTGGGTTCCTTAGTTTTCTCTCTCCCTCTCACATCATCCTCCATCTGCATCGCACTGCGAGTTCCCCTGGTGCAGACATAAGATTAATGATTCCCCTCCACATCGCTGACGCTCTGCTACAATAAAGCTGAAGTTTTACTTACACGTCCACTTGAAGTCACAGAATGTGGATTTTTACCAGCCTAAATCACAAGAACGTAAGCAGCACACAAATATAAACACCACACCTTGCGCCGACTCTGAACCTTTCATGAAGGGTCTTACATGAAGATTTAAAGCAAGTAAATGCACTACTGCACAATGATATATAAAAATATATCTATCTATGAAATAAATATATACCAGACATAACTGAAATGTCTTACAGTTATAATAAGAATAACCAATAATTTTAGGGATAAGTCATTGAAGATTAATAAAAGCAGAAATTTTCACCTACGTACCCCCCAATCCTGTAACGATCAAACCAACAATGCTTTAAGCACATTGCAAAACACCTCACACCAAGTAGCAGAGAGCACTTTCTGCTCTGTTACGGACATTGTGGGACCCACCGGATCGGAGGATTTTAGAAGCGCTGGTAAGTGGTAATGGAGATAGCCTCACAAATTGACCCTCATTTTCTGCTTTTGGAGGGATTATATTTGAGCTATATTTGTCCATCTTGCTACAGTATCTGTCCCCTCCTCTTGCAGAACGTTGAATAATATGTTAGGTATTTATAACGTTCTGTAAATTAAATTGGATGGCAGTGGAGAGCAGCTCCATAGATCAGAGTGATTGGCTTGCAGGCTACTAGGTAACAAACACTACTGGCGAATTCACCAACAGGGGCATAATCACGGACACCACAGGACCATAGAAGAAACGTCGCTTTAAGCAATTACTTACTGATTAAGCTTTTTGACTCATACCAGCTGCCTTGCCATGGAAGGAAATCAGTACAACGCAGTGGAGAGATGTGGTGTATACAGTGTTTCGTACATCAAAAATTTTGCAATTACATTTTTACACCTAGGGGTAGATCTGCTAAAACATCTAAAAAAGGAAAAGTGGGGGTGTTGCCCCTAGCAACCAATCAGATTCTAGCTATCATTTTGTGGAATGTACTAGATAAATAATAGCTAGACTTTCATTGGTTCCTAGGGGCAATACCTCCCCTTTTCCTTTTTAGGCATTTTAGTAAATTTACCACCTAATCAAAATCAAGTTTTTCGACATTGAAACGGAGTCAGTTTAATACGCTTTTCCAAGCATTTCGAATCTCATCCATCCAGTAACATCCTAGAGACTCACAAATTTCTAGACTCCCGGGAGAGTAGACCGTCCTTCCGGATCCCACTTCTCCTTCTTGTAAAGAGGGCGGGTCCTGAGGACGCAATTTGCCAAGCCATGGCCCCTCCTCCTGCTGCGTGACAACGCAAATGACCTCATCACATTCCCGCACAAGTACGGCTACATTATTATTATTATTATTATTATTATTGCTGTGAGAAGACAAGAGTAAAATAACGGCGGTTGGAACGTGTACTCTTGTTCCAATTGGCTACTTTGTGCTACGTACACATTGGTGTTACAATTCTGCATTTAAGATATGTTTTGAACGTCATACTAAGTGCACTTTAACATATATGAAAGTAAAACGCGTTGTACTAAACGAGACTGTATACATTTGCCCTTTTACATGCAGTTACAGCTCACCGCAGCAGAAAACCAACATTCATCGCAAGCGTTTACATACGAGTCTTGACATGAGTTTAGCTTAAACAAGAAAACAACTTCCTATTTTTTATTTTAAAAAAAGCATGACAAACACATGGTAAAATCCTACCTATCCACGGAATGTGCTATATAACATGTTATGAACGTCTTGCAAACACCGGTGTTGACTATAGAACCACTTTACACTCAGCGAAGGTTTTCTGTGTCACCTGGTAGAAAAGAGTTAACCAGATGAGACTCTAATTGTCAAGCAAAAATGAAAGTTATCTCAATATGGCTTTTAGAGCTGCAGTAAGATTTGTCTGCCTGAGGCATACACAGGCAGAACCAGCTAAGAGTTGCCTGGGGGTTAAGAAATTCAGTCCTTAAGGTGCTAGGAGCGTTCGCTCTTCCCAACAAGAAGTTTGGCAGCAGTTAAAAGATAACCCCGGGTTCTGCACTTATTTGGGGGAGCCATTAACTTGGGGACTCGCTGATTAACAGATCACTGCAATGCAGTGGCCGAAGAGACCGGGAGAAGGTGGCTGTGATGGATAGGTGGGAGTTTGGAAAACCTGGGATAGCTGCCAGTCATAATCATTTAATTAGATGAAAACAAACGTTGCAGCCGTAGGTCACAAAGTAGAACCAAACAGAGGCCTGCTGAACTCTGCTGGAAGAGGGAGGGGGGGAACAATCCCGAACCTAATGCAGGTGAAGAGCAGAGATTGAGAATGAGCTCTGCAAAGTGCAAGGCTGCATAATTTGATGGCAAGCAGCGTTGGAGACAGCGGAGAGATTAATCACGCTCAGGACTCCACATCGACGTGTTATGATGCTCAGCCAAAAGGAAAAACAAAAGTTACTGGCTGCCGTCCATCTCTGAAAGCTTCCAAAAATATTTCCTTGAATTCGGCAACCAGGGATTAAACACTTATCCCCTATGGCACAAAAATGTCAGAAATGCAATGCGGAACAATGGCTTTAGAGAAATTAGGGGACAATATCACAAGTAAATCAGCCAAGAGCGTAGAGAGCCTCATTAAAACAATGAGGACGGTTAGGGAGATTGTTAAACGTACACATCTTACCCACAACATACAAAGAGGCCTGTCTAATTCGGGAGAATGGGCTTCTGGGTAATGACATTAACAAGGCAGCACTTTCAGTCAGTACTTTAGCCAGTGGGTTTTTAAAGCAAACATGTGTCAGAGGAAATCCACCTACAAAGAGACTGTTTCATCCCTGTTAGGATTCATCAGTGCAAGATTGGATAGTCTTGTATGTATGTGAGACAATGGCATTACCAACTACCTTGAGAAAGACTCTTGTCTTGAGTCAAAACGCGTAGGTTGTAAGCTGATTCGTGTTCCTGTTGCTGGACGTTTATCTGATATAATTGGACGTTTGATTATACAGTACACGCATGATTACACATTACCTTTTTATACATGTTTTAATCTGTTAAGCATGACATGCTGGTTATGCAATAAACATGTTTTTTTAAAAGTTAATGCACCAGATTGTGTTTTATTATTATTTTTTGCATTATTCAATCGGTGGAGTTTACTCTGAGATGGGATGTGAAGGAGAGTTTTCTGAGTATACATATGTGAGATGCCCAATACCATTTGTATTCTTGTAAGCATAACATCATTGGGGGAGTTGGATATGAACAACACAGAATTTTTGTTTGGTGTCGTTTCCGTTCCCTGCACAAAGTGAATGAATATAGAAGATCTATCTTTGGGACTTCTTTTGGGACTATCATTATTAAGTTGTGAACATATTGCACTATTATTGTCCCTGTTTTGTGTTGTCTGAGTTTGTTATAGGTCTGGTGTACCCACCTATAGACAAGGAAAATCATTTATCATCAAGTGGGAGGAGCCTATATCCATATTAAACATCTTCTATGTGTTTGAAAGTCTGCGCTTGAACGTACGTGGTCCATGATTTTATAATATTGTATTTTGGAGGGAGGTGGACTCTCCATTCCACGTATTAGGCTGCAATCTTAGTGAAGCGCCACATCATCCTACATTGTGTATAACAGTCTATTACCCAGAAGCCAATTCTCTTCAAATCGGAGTGACTTATTTACATATTTGCCCATAGGAAGTGTAGCGTAAAACAGATCCACAGTTATTCTCGTTGTTTCAGCGAGGTCCTCCCCATGCACTAGACATGTTGATTAAAATATTGTATTCTGCTCTCCCAAGTGCTAACAAGTATAGATCATCCTCTAGCCTACTGGGTAAGGTACAGACTCATATGGCTGCCTTGTAAATGATAACAGCCAGAAGTCTCCAGAACCGGTTTATCAGGAAGAACAGAAAATCAGTTTAGTTTGCTCTTAATTGTTGTTTAATGCAGGTTCTGAGCATAAACGTTCCATAGGGTCTTTGGTTCGGCAGAATACAGATTTTGGACCATTTTGATTGGGTGATTAGCATATTTCTTAAAACTTACCAAGGCACTGATGAAAACACTTCATTATGACACAAGAATAAAGAAGAAAAAAATAAATAGTGGAACACAACGTACCGGAGGAGCTGGCGTGCATTCAAAGCGTCTCTCCGGAGAAATGAAAACGCCAGAAAAACAGAATTCTGGAGTTTGATACATCAAACCCTAATCTTTGTACTTAGCTTACGCACAATCATGTGATAATTAGCAGCGCTAATCTCTCCGCAGACATTACTCTGACGGAGTGCATAACATTAGAGCTGAAATCCATATACATCATTAAAAGGGAAAATTATAACTGAAGGAAAACGTTCTATGTAAAAAGAATATTTTGCAAAATGCACTAACTTGTTGTAAGAAGGTTCCATATTGTGATAAAGTATTGGTGTAACATTTGCACACTTCCTTGTGTCATGGAACTGTTTATAATCTCATAAAATGAGTTTGAGCCTCTTCAGAATATAAAAAAAATACATAAAAGTAAAATATTACTATAACTACAAATAAAAGGAGCATATTTTTGGAATATTGTTTGTCAGAATATAGTTTTATACTTTAATACCAGACTGTTGGCGAAATACAGTAGGAGGCAGCCATTTTGTGGGCTAGACCAAAACAACCAATCAGTTCACTAGAAACCAATGACATCACCAAGACATAGGGCATCAAGACCCAATAAGATGCCAAGGTTTAAACTCATATTTAATGAGAAAAATCATGTAGAACTTAGATTATGAAGGCCTATTTAATAGCATTGGCAAATAGCACAAATATACTGTAACCCATAGCAACCAGCTATTATCTTTAACCAGGCTAACACCAACTAAGAAGTTACTATTTAAGTCAACTTTGCTGTTTTTGACCAGATGGCCAAGAAGTTTTCTCTTGTTAGGTCACAAAAGGAGGAAAAATTCCAGTCAAAAGCCAATGCGGAATATTAGGATTGTGAGCGGATGTGCTGGAAAAGACTATCTGCATTAATTGGATCCCACGTGATTTTCTAATTTTCCAGGTCTAATTTATATGTGGGACCAAAGACTAAAGGGAAGGCTGAATCGGATGGTCAGAGGCAAGCCGAGGTCAGGGTCACAGGCAAATAGCAGAGTCCAGTAAATACGCCAAATGGTCAGGGCAACTAGCGAAGGTTCAGGGTCTAGGTACAGACAGAAGGTCAGGGAAACAAGCGATGATCCGGAGTCCAGGCAACAGGCAGAGGGTCATACACAGAAAACCAATCCAGGGAGTACATTAACACAGCACAGAGCAGGTAAGCTAACAGAGAATCTGTACGCTATAACCGGCAGGGGGGCTAAGCCCTCCCTACCTTAAATACTGACAGCATCCAATGAGGAGGCAAGCTCCATAATCAGAAAATGGGACCCAGCTGTTAACCCAACTGTTAACTGATTATACTGCGCCTGCGCCCGGTTAACAACTTGCAGGGTCGCAGCGCTAATTGGATTACATCACGCGACTGGCAGTGTTTTGCCTGCCGGGACGTGTACAGAGACTGAAGAAGCGCCCCGACCGTTGCCCTGGCAACATCCAGGTAGCGGTGGAAATGACGTACCGGTCGTCATGACAAGGGCCGGGATGAGGGGCATTGAGGGGAAGTGAGCCGCGGCGGATGGAGGTAAAGCCGCGGCTTGTGACAAAGGGGTCTATTTATGAAGACCAGTCTATCGAAGTTTGGATGAAAAAATAATTTTGATCACAGCAATTTATGATGAAAAGTTTGACAGTGTATACTGGCTGGCATTGTATAAATAAAAAAACCAGGAAAGAATGTGTTTGTTCCTTGCCTGCCCCGGCTGTCGTTAAATAGGGTTTGACAGAGGCACGATGGCCAAGGCTATTGCCAGCTATACCCGACAATAGTAACTGCCTGCCCAGACCAGTGTTAAATAGGGTGAAGCCCTATCTCTAGTGAAAACTCTGCTTCTCAAATTTAGTTAACAGCGAACGGTCTCCAGAACAATCCGAGGACACATTGCGTCAGATTTTTTACTAAAATCCCCGTTCGTTTTTCCTCACGTCCCAGAGAGATGCGCAGGAAGACGAGTGGAGATTACTATACCGTATTCGCCAGCAATCTGCGCAGGCGGACATAGAGGCGATGCCTGGCGGCACCTCGCTGCCAATTGAATTCTCAATTTGTTGTTATGTTTTGTTCTGTGTTTCTTAGTGCTTTAAAAATAAACAAAACAAATAAGTATTATCAGCATTTATAGGACATAAGTTTTTCTCAGATAATCATCTCTTCAAAGCCACCGCGCTGAATACAGGTGCTCGAGAACAAGACTAATTTGAGTAGTATCTCGACCATTATTAGTATTGCCATAGTAACCGGATGCCGGCTCGGAGACTGCTTGGCGTTGGACGCGTTAGAGAACTGAGACGCGGAAAGGAGCCGGCAGCTATATAACAGATTCCGGAGTCCAATGTAGCTTCAGAGAGCTGAGTATATAGTGTCTTGTTCCGATTACTGACTATCGCATTATGTTCAGTTTTGTGAGGGGGGCGGAGGAGACAATGAGAGTTTTAACAAAGATACACAGAAATATAACTTTATGAGACACAAAACAAATGCAGAGAAAATTATTATAAAAACTATGCTATAATATGCAATAACACTGGATCATTACTAAAGAACAAGGGGCCTGATTCATTAAGGAACTTAACTTGAGAAACTTCTTATTTCAGTCTCCTGGACAAAACCATGTTACAATGCAAGGGGTGAAAATTAGTATTCTGTTTTGCACATAAGTTAAATACTGACTGTTTTTTCATGTAGCACACAAATACTTGATAGTTTATTTGTACACTGACATTTAAAGTTGATATTTGTGTGCTACATGAAAAAACAGTCAGTATTTAACTTATGTGCAAAACAGAAAACTAATTTTCACCCCTTGCATTGTAACATGGTTTTGTCCAGGAGACTGAAATAAGAAGTTTCTCAAGTTAAGATCCTTAATGAATCAGGCCCAAGGAGACTATCTGTCTGGGAGACTTGCGAATTCTGGGAAAGTCTCTTGAACTCCCCGGAGACCAGGCCATTCTCCCGGATTCTGCAGGAGGGGGAACTATATGACGCGTTTTGCCGCAATGAAATTATGCAATTGCGCCATTTTGCAGCTTAGGGTGTGGCCAAAATGATGCAATTTGCTACGCCCTGTCCCCTCCTCACCTGCAATTCACCTCCACTCTGTAATTGCCCAGAGGGGAAAAGTAAAAGGTAGGAAAGTATGTTGTACCTGTCGCCTATATACAATGGAGAGCAGCCATTTTGCGGGTTGAAGCAATATATGTGAGAAAGCCTCATATCAGTTCAATAGGAGCCAGCGAAGCACTTGAAAAAGCAGCCTACAAATTTAGCAACAATTGGTGGTGTCACTGAGGAGCGACGTCTCCGGGCGCCCAAAAGTGAAGTCACAGAGGCACCAAACAGTGATGTCATCGAGGAACCAACGTCACCGAGGTGTGACATTACCAAGACAACAAACAGTGACATCACCCCAGGCACCCAACACTGAAGTCACAGAGGCACCCAACAGTGATGTCATCGAGGCACAGACGTCACTGAGGTTTGACGTTACCGAGACAAAGAGCTGTGACATCGCTCTAGGCCAGTGGTTCCCAAACTTTTGCAGTTTGCGGCACCCTTAGAGTCTCCAAATTTTTTCAAGGCACCCCTCCAAAATAATTACCGAGCAGTCCTGTTTTAGAAGTAGTTGGGTCAAAAAATTGTAATAAGTATTTAGGTCAGGACAAATATACTTATTTAGTTGTATGCAAAAATGCCCCCTCTGCATCCAGACACATTGCCCTCTCTCACACTGCCCCCTCTGCCCTTTGTCACGCTGTCCCCCCTCCTCTGCTCTGTCACTCTGTCCCCCCTCCTCTGGCCTCTCTCACAATGTCCCCCTCTGCCCTCTCACGCGCCGCTGTCCTCCTCCTCTGCCCTCTCTCACACTGTGTCCCCCTCCACTGTCCCTCTCATGCTGTGTCCCCCTCCACTGTCCCTCTCATGCTGTGTCCCCCTCCACTGCCCTCTCTCACGCTGTGTCCCCCTCCACTGCCCCTCTCACGCTGTGTCCCCCTCCACTGCTCCTCTCACGCTGTGTCCCTCTCCACTGCCCCTCTCACGCTGTGTCCCCCTCCACTGCTCCTCTCACGCTGTGTCCCTCTCCACTGCCCCTCTCACGCTGTGTCCCCCTCCACTGCTCCTCTCACGCTGTGTCCCCCTCCTCTGCCCCTCTCACGCTGTGTCCCCCTCCACTGCTCCTCTCACGCTGTGTCCCTCTCCACTGCTCCTCTCACGCTGTGTCCCTCTCCACTGCCCTCTCTCACGCTGTGTCCCCCTCCACTGCCCCTCTCACGCTGTGTCCTCCTCCACTGCCCCTCTCACGCTGTGTCCCCCTCCACTGCCCCTCTCACGCTGTGTCCCCCTCCACTGCTCCTCTCACGCTGTGTCCCTCTCCACTGCCCCTCTCACGCTGTGTCCCCCTCCACTGCTCCTCTCACGCTGTGTCCCCCTCCACTGCCCCTCTCACGCTGTGTCCCCCTCCACTGCCCCTCTCACGCTGTGTCCCCCTCCTCTGCCCCTCTCACGCTGTGTCCCCCTCCACTGCTCCTCTCACGCTGTGTCCCTCTCCACTGCTCCACTCACGCTGTGTCCCTCTCCACTGCTCCTCTCACGCTGTGTCCCTCTCCACTGCCCTCTCTCACGCTGTGTCCCCCTCCACTGCCCCTCTCACGCTGTGTCCCTCTCCACTGCCCTCTCTCACGCTGTGTCCCCCTCCACTGCCCCTCTCACGCTGTGTCCCCCTCCACTGCCCCTCTCACGCTGTGTCCCCCTCCACTGCTCCTCTCACGCTGTGTCCCTCTCCACTGCCCCTCTCACGCTGTGTCCCCCTCCTCTGCCCCTCTCACGCTGTGTCCTCCTCCACTGCTCCTCTCACGCTGTGTCTCCCTCCACTGCCCCTCTAACGCTGTGTCCCTCTCCACTGCCCCTCTCACGCTGTGTCCCCCTCCACTGCCCCTCTCACGCTGTGTCCCTCCTCTGCCCCTCTCACGCTGTGTCCCCCTCCTCTGCCCCTCTCACGCTGTGTCCCCCTCCACTGCCCCTCTCACGCTGTGTCCCCCTCCACTGCCCCTCTCACGCTGTGTCCCTCCTCTGCCCCTCTCACGCTGTGTCCCTCCTCTGCCCCTCTCACGCTGTGTCCCCCTCCACTGCCCCTCTCACGCTGTGTCCCACTAGACTGCCCCTCTCACGCTGTGTCCCCCTCCACTGCCCCTCTCACGCTGTGTCCTCCTTCACTGCTCCTCTCACGCTGTGTCCCCCTCCTCTGCCCCTCTCACGCTGTGTCCCCCTCCACTGCCCCTCTCACGCTGTGTCCCCCTCCACTGCCCCTCTCACGCTGTGTCCCTCCTCTGCCCCTCTCACGCTGTGTCCCCCTCCACTGCCCCTCTCACGCTGTGTCCCTCCTCTGCCCCTCTCACGCTGTGTCCCCCTCCACTGCCCCTCTCACGCTGTGTCCCTCTCCACTGCCCCTCTCACGCTGTGTCCCCCTCCTCTGCCCCTCTCACGCTGTGTCCCTCCTCTGCCCCTCTCACGCTGTGTCCCCCTCCACTGCCCCTCTCACGCTGTGTCCCCCTCCACTGCTCCTCTCACGCTGTGTCCCCCTCCACTGCCCCTCTAACGCTGTGTCCCCCTCCACTGCCCCTCTCACGCTGTGTCCCTCCTCTGCTCCTCTCACGCTGTGTCCTCCTCCACTGCCCCTCTCACGCTGTGTCCCCCTCCACTGCCCCTCTCACGCTGTGTCCCCCTCCACTGCCCCTCTCACGCTGTGTCCCCCTCCACTGCCCCTCTCACGCTGTGTCCCCCTCCACTGCCCCTCTCACGCTGTGTCCCCCTCCACTGCCCCTCTCACGCTGTGTCCCCCTCCACTGCCCCTCTCACGCTGTGTCCCTCCTCTGCCCCTCTCACGCTGTGTCCCCCTCCTCTGCCCCTCTCACGCTGTGTCCTCCTCCACTGCCCCTCTCACGCTGTGTCCCTCCTCTGCTCCTCTCACGCTGTGTCCTCCTCCACTGCCCCTCTCACGCTGTGTCCCCCTCCACTGCCCCTCTCACGCTGTGTCCCCCTCCACTGCCCCTCTCACGCTGTGTCCCCCTCCACTGCCCCTCTCACGCTGTGTCCCCCTCCACTGCCCCTCTCACGCTGTGTCCCTCCTCTGCCCCTCTCATGCTGTGTCCCCCTCCTCTGCCCCTCTCACGCTGTGTCCCCCTCCACTGCCCCTCTCACGCTGTGTCCTCCTCCACTGCCCCTCTCACGCTGTGTCCCCCTCCACTGCCCCTCTCACGCTGTGTCCCTCCTCTGCCCCTCTCACGCTGTGTCCCCCTCCACTGCCCCTCTCACGCTGTGTCCCTCCTCTGCTCCTCTCACGCTGTGTCCTCCTCCACTGCCCCTCTCACGCTGTGTCCCCCTCCACTGCCCCTCTCACGCTGTGTCCCCCTCCACTGCCCCTCTCACGCTGTGTCCCCCTCCACTGCCCCTCTCACGCTGTGTCCCCCTCCACTGCCCCTCTCACGCTGTGTCCCCCTCCACTGCCCTCTCTCACGCTGTGTCCCCCTCCACTGCCCTCTCTCACGCTGTGTCCCCCTCCACTGCCCTCTCTCACGCTGTGTCCCCCTCCACTGCCCCTCTAACGCTGTGTCCCCCTCCACTGCTCCTCTCACGCTGTGTCCCCCTCCACTGCTCCTCTCACGCTGTGTCCCCCTCCTCTGCCCCGCAGTGTCCCCCTCCTCTGCCCCTCTCACGCTGTGTCCCCCTCCACTGCCCCTCTCACGCTGTGTCCCCCTCCACTGCCCTCTCTCACGCTGTGTCCCCCTCCACTGCCCCTCTCACGCTGTGTCCCCCTCCACTGCCCCTCTCACGCTGTGTCCCCCTCCACTGCCCTCTCTCACGCTGTGTCCCCCTCCTCTGCCCCGCAGTGTCCCCCTCCTCTGCCCCTCTCACGCTGTGTCCCCCTCCACTGCTCCTCTCACGCTGTGTCCCCCTCAACTGCCCCTCTCACGCTGCGTCCCCCTCCACTGCCCCTCTCACGCTGTGTCCCCCTCCTCTGCCCCTCTCATGCTGTGTCCCCCTCCACTGCCCCTCTCATGCTGTGTCCCCCTCCACTGCCCCTCTCACGCTGTGTCCCCCCTCCACTGCTCCTCTCACGCTGTGTCCCCCTCCTCTGCCCCTCTCACGCTGTGTCCCCCTCCTCTGCCCCTCTCACGCTGTGTCCCCCTCCACTGCCCCTCTCACGCTGTGTCCCCCTCCTCTGCCCCTCTCACGCTGTGTCCCCCTCCTCTGCCCCGCTGTCACCATCCTCTGCTCTCTGTCCCCCCTCCTCTGCTCTCTGTCACCATCCTCTGCCCCGCAGTGTCCCCCTCCTCTGCCCCGCTGTCACCATCCTCTGCTCTCTGTCACCATCCTCTGCCCCGCAGTGTCCCCCTCCTCTGCCCCGCTGTCACCATCCTCTGCTCTCTGTCACCATCCTCTGCCCCGCTGTCACCATCCCCTGCCCCGCTGTCACCATCCTCTGCCCCGCTGTCACCATCCTCTGCCCCGCTGTCACCATCCCCTGCCCCGCTGTCACCATCCTCTGCTCTCTGTCCCCCTCTTCTGCCCCGCTGTCGCAATCCCTCTCACTCTGCCCCGCGCCAGCCATAAAAAAAAAAAAAAGAACACAGAAACTTACCAATCCGTCGGGCGCCGGGACCCAACAGCCTCCTCTCTCCCGCAGCTTGTTACTGACGTCGATATTCAGTGACAGCTGCGGGAGAGGAGGAGGCTGCTGGGTCCCAGCGCCCGAAGGATTGGTAAGTTTCTGTGTTCTTTCTTTTTTTATGGCTGGCCCACGGCACCCCAGTGACAGCGCTGCGGCACCCCTGGGAGCCGTGGCGCACAGTTTGGGAACCGCCGCTCTAGGCAATGAGCGGCAACCGTACCGAGGCACGGAGCAGTGATGCCACTGTCTCCATAGACAAACCGAGGGGGGTTTCCTAGTGCCTGGGAACCCCTCCAAGCCTGGGGCACTCTATAATTGAGGTGGCTGGACCCTGCCCCAGCTTCACACGGCTCTGCTTGAAAAGGGAGAGCTGTGTGCACCTGACAGTAGTGCACGCAGCATTGCCCATGTATATTATGGGGATAGGAAGAGTTGGAGAGTAGCCAAGCACTGTCTAAAATTATAGCTACGCCCCCATGCGTGCTGGTCACGCCCACTGGTGGCGTGGTGTGGAAACCCCCCTCTACAAATCCTGCGTTTGCCCCTGGTCTCCTAATTAATTCTGCACATAATATGGCAGCCTTCACTCTATGACTTAGTGGGATGAGCCGCAACAAAACAAACTATTCAGTAGACACAACAACTCCCAGCCACCAGAGTATCATGGCGCGGGCTGTCAGGGCTCACTTGGCTGATTACTTCACCACAGTGATGCTCCACACGGTTCTAATACGAATATATTTCTTCTAGTACTGACACCAGCGGGGTCTTTAATATCATAAACATCGTTAAGGTCAGACTTAGAGTCAAGGTTCCCTGTTGGAGTCATTTATATTATATTAACTCCAAATCACCGGCACAGTATGCGGCGTTGATAGGGGTCTTGCGGTACAGGACGTAATTAGTGTCCACACAGAGACCAGAAAGCAACATAACTGAGCTTTCAGCAGACTCTCCTGGATAACGGATACGTAGGTATAAGCAAGAAGCCAACAGACAATGAGGTTTTATTTTCCAAAATATTGTTATTATTATTGTCCTCAGTGCCAGACAGTGGAAAAAACAGGGACATACAAGGCAGACAGAATAACTGCAGACATGAACACTGCGAGACAGCTTACAATGTAGTAGATCTACATCTAGACAGTATTGTGGATTTTCACCTGTAAATGTCTGTTGTGAATGGCAATAATAGTTTAAGGGTCTGATGGGTTTGACATTAAAAGACATAATAGCAAACAGTACTTTTTAAGTGTCCCTGTTTTAAGCATAGG
Organism: Mixophyes fleayi; assembly: GCF_038048845.1. Classification (NCBI taxonomy): domain Eukaryota; kingdom Metazoa; phylum Chordata; class Amphibia; order Anura; family Limnodynastidae; genus Mixophyes; species Mixophyes fleayi. The sequence continues at coordinate 368,257,982 of NC_134403.1, read as the reverse complement.
CAACCCGAAGGGGGGTTTTCCTAGTGTCTGGAAACCCCCTCCAAGCCTGGGGCACTGTATAATTGAGGTGGCTGGACCCACACGGCTCTGCTTGAAAAGGGAGAGCTGTGTGCACCCAACAGTAGTCCACGCAGCATTGCCCATGTATATTATAGGGAAAGGAAGAGTTGGAGAACAGCCAAGTACTGTCTAATATTATAGCCACGCCCCCATGCATGCTGGTCACGCCCACTGGTGGCGTGGTGTGGAAACCCCCCTCTACAAATCCTGCATTTGCCCCTGGTTTTAAGGTCCCATCACTTGCTCCCAAATGATGCAAGCTATCACAGATACAGCCCAATATGCCTTCACTAATTTAGGACTTTATTTTGAATTGGAGCATTTCAATTTACTTTGAGGCTTAATACTAATTTAGGACTCGGGGCATGCTATGCAAATATGCAATGTTTTATGTTAGGGCAACTGATGTCAAATGGGAGCATTATATTATTATCTACTTTATTAAAAAATGTTGTCACTCAATTCTCCACTTGAAAATTAATAAGGTAAAATTACAGGAGGAGAACATAGTGTTCTGGGCTTGTTTTGGATTGGTGTTTGTTTCTTGTTTAAGGTCCAATGGATGCCTCCAATAGTTTGTCGCTAACAGAATAAGCACACGGGCCTGGTCTGTCCCTCTAATACGAGCACTGTGATTGGTGGGGGCTTCTGGACTCGGTGAGAGCATGCAATATATAGTGAGTAGGGACTACAGGTGACAGCATGCAGTATACAGTGAGCAGGGACTACAGGTGAAAGCATGCAGTATACAGTGAGCAGGGACTACAGGTGACAGCATGTAGTATACAGTGAGCAGGGACTACAGGTGACAGCATGCAGTATATAGTGAGCAGGGACTACAGGTGACAGCATGCAGTATATAGTGAGCAGGGACTACAGGTGACAGCATGCAGTATATAGTGAGCAGGGACTACAGGTGACAGCATGCAGTATATAGTGAGTAGGGACTACAGGTGACAGCATGCAGTATATAGTGAACAGGGACTACAGGTGACAGCATGCAGTATATAGTGAGTAGGGACTACAGGTGACAGCATGCAGTATATAGTGAACAGGGACTACAGGTGACACCACCTCGGTGGAACGGTTATTTGCGTTAGGTTAGTGCAGTGGAAAAATACTTTATATATATATATATATTCCCTCCGACATCTATTATATGTTAATGGAGGACCACACACCACTAGCAATTTGCTGTCAATCACAGGCAACAGTGATTTAGATCAAACGTTAGTGGAACATCCAGCTCGCTAAGAAATCAATGACAATTACCAGCAACACAAAGCGGAATTCTGCTGTTAACCAGAGACTTATACTCACTCAAATAAAAATTCGGAAACCTCAGCCCACGCTCTCTAGGATGGGGCTGGCTGACCCACTATGGTGGTCCCCAAACTTGTCGTCACCTTCCTTTAGTGGGAACCAGTCTGGGCCGTCTAACACTGCGTTGGTGGAGGAATATAGAGAGCGGGGGGCAATACTGCATGATTTTTAAAAACAAAAATGCACTTATTTACTAGTGTAGCTTCACCCACTCATTACAACAGTCCAATCATTTAAATGGAGTGACCACATGCTGCATTCTCATTGAAATGAATGGGCTATTGAAATAAATCGGCTATTGAAATGAATGGGCTATTGAAATGAATGGGCTATTGAAATGAATGGGCTATTGAAATGAATGCCACATATAAACCAAATATCAAATACATGTACTAAAATATAGCATTTATAAAGGTGTTTTCACATGCATTTTTTAACACAAATATAATAAACAAATATTTTATATATGTCCACACACTATATACATTGCGGCATGTTTACATGTTTATACACACAATTGTAAAAACAAAAAACAAGCATACACATCTCATACATTAGACAACTTTAGATTGACAATGTTAGAAAACAACAAAAAAATGAAAAACTACCCAATCACTGCGTTATAACAGGATCAAAATGGGGACATGACTTAAACCTCCCAGTGGGACTGAGCTCAAACACCATCACACTGCACCCCTAGAACCGGTAGGTAACATGGGAACGTGCCATCAGACAACACAGGGCCATAAGCAGCATTCTGACACCTCAAACCAGCGACCGCCTCCAATCCCGCAAAGTACCTACTGACACACCCAGGGCCTGCGGTACAGCTGTATGTACACGTCCTTATCCCGATATTGATGCATCTTACACTTATGACTCCTTACACTGGAGAGGTGAAATATGCACTGGGGAAGGAGGGAAAACGTAGGCTGAGTACAGTACGGGCGTTTACTAGAGACCTGGAAGCAGACACAGATAATTCTCTGGTTCTTGGAGACCACAGCATCATCTCCTCCCACAAAAGGCCTCTGACCCCGGCGCATCGGTAAGCTCTGCCCATCGCAGCCAACTCACTGGTTCCCCAAAAATCAAGGAGACATGCCCTGTGATCCATGGTGTAACCTCTCACCCCACTAAATCAAAGGTAAAACATCTGAATCAAAACTGACCAATCACTACCATCCTCCCTTAGTCATGTGACCCTAACTACATTCTATCTCCAGGACCCGCTCACAAGAGTGTATTCGTAACCCACTCATAATAGAGTGCACCCTCGGCCCACCCACAATAGAGTGCACCCTCAGGCCCACCCACTATAGAGTGCACCCTCAGGCCCACCCACTATAGAGTGCACCCTCAGGCCCACCCACTATAGAGTGCACCCTCAGGCCCACCCACTATAGAGTGCACCCTCAGGCCCACCCACAATAGAGTGCACCCTCAGGCCCACCCACAATAGAGTGCACCCTCAGGCCCACCCACTATAGAGTGTATTTGTGACCCACTCACAATAGAGGCTGACAATCTTTTGGCTGAACCATTATTCATGAAATCGCAACCTACCAAATTATGTAATAGATATCTAATAATAGAGATGCTCAGGCTTTTCAAAAACCGACCCCCCCACCCACCCCAGAACATTGCCAATCCGAGTATCCAGCCGAGCCGGCTCGGTACTTTCCTGCTTCCTCGGATCTGAATCCAGGCAAAACATCATTGTTGTGTTGACGGATCTCGTGGGTTGTGGATTCCATAAGTACCTCCCTCCCCAGGAGATCCAGCACCATTGCTCACACAGAAACAGGGGTAGCAGTGTTCTTGTCACTATCCAGTCTCCAGTGACATTGCTCAGTGCCATTGCTCATAAAGAAACAGGGGTAGCAGTGTTCTTGTCACTTGACAAAAATTGACTAGAAATGACTAGAAATTAATGTTATTGAGGTTAATAATAATGTAGGGTTAAAAAAAACCAAAAACAAATTATGTGATTGTTAGCAATTAAAAAAAAAATATACAGATCCAAAACCAAAACCAAAACACGAAGTTAATACAGATACAAAACCAAAACACGGGGGTCAGTGACCATCCCTAGTTCATAAAGAATTGATTATTTCTTCCGCCCGAAAAAAAAAATTGCCCCCCAACATACACTGGGAGCAAATACACTTTAATAATTGGAGAATACCACAAGCATCTCCTGGCACTATAAGAACTTGGATATGAAGGGAGCCGGGAAGCAGCGCCGTCAGCTCACTTTGACCCTTGCCCACTCTAGTCCCGGTTCTACCGAATTAAATTACTTCTAACTGATCTGCTCATTTGTACGTCCCCTGCGCCACAGCCCACAACACAGCATAGAATTAATCTCATTTACTGAATATAAATCAATTGTGCATTTTTAGGAAACATATTGCGAGATAATTAAAGCGACCCGTTGCAAACATTTATCAATAGATTCATTACACAAATATACCTGGGGACATGCATTAGGTTAATGAATAGGCAGTGACAAGGTTATTATTTGCTTAAAGCACAATTGGACAGGACAAACTTTTCTTCCACGTTACAATGCACATGTGCGGTCTACATAAAACAGATCACAGAGATGTTACGGCTGATTGAAACGTGCCCAATAGTTGGGGAGACTTTAACAGAGTCGAAAGCGAGTCTTCTTCTTATGAAAACAGCGGTCTGGTTGGGGCTCTCTGGGGAAAGCTAGGGGACACAGATGTTTTATTTGCTATGTGAAGTTCAGCTAAATGCCTCAAACACTGGGCATGCAAATGCCATGAGAAATAGCAGAATTACCATTAAGGCCATATCATATGCAGGACATTTGGGCTGTATAGCATGCTGGTCATTGCAAGTATTTACATGCTGGTCAATTTGGGCATCTATGTGCTGTTAATTGAGCTGACAGAATGATGACGCGGACACTAGGGCCTAAATCATCAAGGCACGCATACTTAACGCATGTATTTTGGTTTTGCACATGGCCAAATTCATCAAGACACAGTTCCCAAGATACGTGCGCTATTGAATTCGGATGTAGGTCTGCTCAGCTCTAGTACAATACACTGCAGGATACGTTCAATTAATGATAAAACACTAAATATTTTATTTCGTCAGGAAATACATTTATTAGAATGCTGTTAATGTTTACTGAATTTTTTTTTTTTACAGTTGCACCTGATTACAAACACATGTTATAGCATGCATACGAGACTGTCATCACTACTGATCAGGACTCAAACTAGCCCTGTAGCTGGAGCAAGAGATACGGCAGAAAAACAAGTAACTTTGAGATGTCCAAAAAGTGATTCGGACGTGGCTACGTGCACTTGAGTTCGAAACGCTCTTCCGGTTAAATGCCCCTTCCCCTCCCTGAAATCTCAGGCTGTAGTAAGGGTCCTTTGCGTTGGAAGACGGAGCGGACAGGGCTGCGTTTACTGGCGTATGGTCCAGTTCTGGGCATGTAGACAGTGATTTTTCATACAATACAGTAAAATCAGCAGCTACATGTCTTGATGAATCAGGGCCTTATAAGCTGTATATAATATACAAGTTAACCCGTGCATGATACTCATGCATTCTAGTCAAATCAAGCTACTTAAGGTGTTAAAAAGGTTCTTGTCATGCATTTGGGGCTAGGCCAGGCCTCCTCAGGGGAAGAGCGTTACTTCCCGACGTAAGCGCCCTTTTTTAACGTGGTTTTGTCCACATGTCACCACCTCATCATGTTTCTCCATCACCTCATCCTTCATCTTCATCGCCACATCCTTCATCAAGCTACTTAAGGTGTTAAAAAGGTTCTTGTCATGCATTTGGGCCTAGCCCAGGCCTCCTCAGGGGAAGAGCGTTACTTGCCGACGTTAGCGCCCTTTTTTATCGTGGTTTTGTCCACATGTCACCACCTCATCATTTTTCTCCATCACCTCATCCTTCATCTTTATCGCCACATCTATCCAGATGTCTATCCAGACACAGGGATCTCTCTCAGCGGTCCTGAGTATCACTCCTCTCGCTCTGTCACCCCCGGCAGCCACCAACCACTCCCAACTGTCACCCCCGGCAACCACCACCTACTCCCAACTGTCACCCCCGGCAACCACCAACCACTCCCAACTGTCACCCCCGGCAACCACCAACCACTCCCAACTGTCACTTCTCCTTCAAGAAATATATATATATTTTTTTTAAATCTTTATAAACACTTTTAACAATTAACAAATTAAATTAACAAATTAAAAACATCTTAGTATACCAAATTTCAGCCCTTTCTGAGTTTTTTTCCCCACACACACTAAGAATTTAGTAAGTCAGTGTATAACTTCGCCCAGCAGGTGGCGCTGCAGCTTGTTTTTTTTTTCGCACACAGACACACGCCACTAGGCTTTTATATAGTAGATAACCTTCTATATTAGTATACACAATAAAAAGCTATCATAAAAACACTGAAATATAAAATATTCCCAGAGAGCTATCTACTTGTTGATCTATTAACAGCGATTCCTAGTGACGGTGATACGGACATTTAAATAAACGTAACGGGTAACTGTTGAGCACAAGGCTTAGAGCTTCACATCTTCATTCTCTCTTTTAACCAAAATCAGAACCTCCAACCTCGGGATGGAGGGGTGAGGGGTCACCACGGATAAATATCAACTATAACTCAACATCTGACATTATCGCCCTGTAATAATGTCATTATGAATATTGTGAATGGTACATTACACTAACAGTCCTCACCACAGCCACAACCTCTGCTCGTCACGGCTACGATGTCAGGATGCCAATAACCCCATGTTACCCCAGGGATGGCTTACCCCGCTTCTAAGTGTGACGAAAAGAGTTTGATAACAGCCTCTTCCTCGTTTCTCACAAAATGTGGATTATAATATGTACTTTTTATAGCCCTTGCTTTTGTTCCCCAGCTCAAAAGAATATCACTGCATTGTCCAATTACATGTGGATAAGGGGACATTGTAGCTCATTGTAAATATGTATATTGTGTATTGTATATTGGTGATGTGGCAGTGAGGTTATTATTCATTGTCCTTAAAGTGAAGCCAGGTGGGTTATGGGTAAAGATCAGGTGGTGTCCAGGATACAGGTGAGGGGGCTGGAACTGCATTCATCCTCCCCCTCCTTCCTCTACAGGAAGCATGGAACAGCTGGGGACCCTGTGACATCACAAAGTAGTGTAAGGGTTTAATTTTAAGAGGGGCTGACTGCTACCCTATCTTTGGAGGTGGGAGAAGCCAATTAGTATCCATTGTTCCTCATAGGACTAGTCCAGAAGTTTTGTCTATGTCCCAGCATGGGGCTTCTGTGGAAGCACAGCACTGTGAAAATTTGACTCTAGATATAAGGAGCCACTCCAGGGGGGAGGTGTTCATTCTGGGATTTCATTCATGGAAGGTGCAAGGTCTGGTTTTGAGTTGTCATTCTCTACAAGAGTCTAAATAGGCAGCTGAGAGAGATCCATGGGTCGTCAAGTCAGGACAGCCAGGTGACTGTAACTCCTTAAGATAGTGTGGTAAGGGACAGATGATGTGGTAAACCTGCCTGGCATTTATTTACTGTGTGTACATAATAATCTAGTGATTGTTTTAATTACAATAAATGTATTACTTTACTTTCTAACTGCATTTGCCTGAGTGACCAAATGAATCCTAGAAGGTACTGGGTACACTTCCCTGGCATAGCAAGGCACACGTGGGTGACCAGCCAGAGTGAAGTGGGTAGTGTATTGGATCCATGTCAGCAGATTCAACTTTCTCATGCAAGTTACCAGGCCTGGCTATCAGGAGGTGTTTCTGCATTGTGCAGACAGACTTCAGCATTAATGGTTAAGATGAAGTGGTTGGAGACATAACTAAAACCTTCTTGTGTATCTCGCTGCACCCACCACATTCGGGATATAGGGCTGAGCTGCAGTCAGGAGAGATGGGGGAATCAAGTCAACTAACATTTCTATATGCAAAATAAGGATACAATAAGCCCCACCCCTGATCTTCCCAAACCCCGCCCACTAGCTGGCACTTTTGGTGAATTGCCGCACTTTGCTTTACTATTGCTGTCTGTGGACTCCTTGATGTATAAAGCCAAGCCCTATCGACATAGGGGTTTTGCCCTTTAGTGAATAGACCCCTAAACAGGCATTTTGTGTGTTTTGGGTGACCGCCATAGTGAAATTAGATTGTAAGCTCCACTGGCGCAGGGACTGATGTGACTGGGTAAGTATTCTCTGACTAGTTCTGCGCCATACGCTATATAAGTAAAGACTAATAATCCCTATAATTGAATGCCTATAATTCAACCAGCCTCTCGGGCTGATAACACTGTATAGTGTATTTATGTACTGGAAAGTAATTAAGATAAACAACTTAGAAAACCTCAGGAGAATGAAGATTACTTGGGATATAACCTTTTAATGAAATGATTAAAGACTGTGGGCTATAATAGCAATAATATTTTATTTATATATCATTTTGATGTCTGCGGTTAAAGTGACGTATTTAATGCACAAGTCTAATTCACCATTTGTCTTGTCTCACATGAGGTAATGTTTAATGCTATCCTGGTTGTGGTTATATATTTGGAGCTATTTTATTAATACAAAGTTACATGGGGGGGGGGGGGCAATTTGAATCACAGTACAGAACTCAAACCATAAAAGAACCACAAAGTCCCAACATTAATATTTTCATAAATTAAGTTTGAAGGTAAACTACACAGCTCCATGTTACCCCAAATATTCACTGCAGCTCTGTTAAAAAGTTGAATCAAATACCTCCTTACTTATAGTCAAAGCTATGTCCTACATGTTTATACAGAATCATGGCTTGCCCATAGTGCATTTCTGCAGAGCAAGTCTGCAAGTCTGTCATCACACTCTGCCGATACAGTGAACTATCACTCTATTACTCTCAGACAAAGGAGTGAAAGCATGATGAATGAGTTTAGTTAATTATAAACACTCCAGTTATTTTGTGTATTATTATTTATCTCAGTAATACAAAGTCAAACAATAGCTTTACTTCTTCTTTAAGACATCTTTCATATGTGTGTGTGTGTGTTGAAACCATTATTTTTATAACAATAATCTAAATGACATCAACATACTTTTGCTAAGTTTATTTTTTTTTTTGCAGAGTAAGACAAAAGTATTATGTCTGAGACACTTATGTAACTATCAGCAAAGCAAAGGATTCGTTCATTGTTTTGCGGAGTGCAACATTGTTTCAAAAAAGTAGAAACTAACAGGAGCAAAAGCTGTTTTCAAGGTTCTATTGTAGCCAGCAGGGAAGTGAAAGATCACACAACTATCTATTCAAACTCAGCTGTCACGTCGGCTTCACTCTCCAGCTCAAAAGTAGATAGGTTACAAACAATATTAGTATATACTTATTTTCCAATAGAAGGCAGAGTGAGTTAATACAAGTGCAAATCAATTGGGGGGGTGGTATGAATTCTGAAATCAATGTGTTGTTTCCTTTAAATCAGATGCTGAAACATTATACACAAAACTTCCGCTATAGAAAATCTCTATAAAAACCGGGAGCCAAGTCCTATTTTCAGGTGTTGCGTATCAAAGTGACAGTGTTTTCTGAAGCTGCGATAACAGTGCAATTTACACCAATGAACGGCAAGGAAATGATCTGCCAGCTCAGTCTGACAGCAGCGCTGAGCTCAGAAATTTTAATAAAGCGTCTTGCAAAATATCTGATGGATTAACATGATTCATAGTCTCCCAGGGAACGGTTCCTCCAAACATGTCCCAATTTAACATACAGATTTATTTCAATTTCCTTTTACAACCTTTCATTTGCCATACAGATCCGACAAATGACATTTATAAAATATACAGCACATAAAGGACCATGTATATTCAGTGTTACCTGTCAGGGGGAGAGACAAGGACATTTATAGACCTGACACCTGTCCTACCTGCTCTTCAATGAGAGATAGGAGAAACGTCGCTTCTACATCCAGCGTCAGCGCTAATCCACAAACAACGGTTCACCGGTATCTAAGTGTATCTGTCATCACACGTCCACCGTGAATGGTCTTGTTTTTGCACTATTACATAAACTGAAATCCCTAAAGTAGATTTATACCACACCTTATGCAGCCTATCCAGTCACTAGGAACCAGTGACATCACTGAGAATGCAGCCTATCCAGTCACTAGGAACCAGTGACATCACTGAGAGTGCAGCCTATCCAGTCACTAGGAACCAGTGACATCACTGAGAATGCAGCCTATCCATTCACTAGGAACCAGTGACATCACTCAGAATGCAGCCTATCCAGTCACTAGGAGCCAGTGACATCACTGAGAGTGCAGCCTATCCATTCACTAGGAGCCAGTGACATCACTGAGAATGCAGCCTATCCATTCACTAGGAACCAGTGACATCACTCAGAATGCAGCCTATCCAGTCACTAGGAACCAGTGACATCACTGAGAATGCAGCCTATCCAGTCACTAGGAGCCAGTGACATCACTGAGAATGCAGCCTATCCAGTCACTAGGAACCAGTGACATCACTGAGAATGCAGCCTATCCAGTCACTAGGAACCAGTGACATCACTGAGAATGCAGCCTATCCATTCACTAGGAACCAGTGACATCACTGAGAATGCAGCCTATCCAGTCACTAGGAACCAGTGACATCACTGAGAGTGCAGCCTATCCATTCACTAGGAGCCAGTGACATCACTGAGAATGCAGCCTATCCATTCACTAGGAACCAGTGACATCACTGAGAATGCAGCCTATCCAGTCACTAGGAACCAGTGACATCACTGAGAATGCAGCCTATCCAGTCACTAGGAGCCAGTGACATCACTGAGAATGCAGCCTATCCAGTCACTAGGAACCAGTGACATCACTGAGAATGCAGCCTATCCAGTCACTAGGAACCAGTGACATCACTGAGAATGCAGCCTATCCATTCACTAGGAACCAGTGACATCACTGAGAATGCAGCCTATCCAGTCACTAGGAACCAGTGACATCACTGAGAATGCAGCCTATCCAGTCACTAGGAACCAGTGACATCACTGAGAATGCAGCCTATCCAGTCACTTGCTACCAGTTTCCATCTTTAATGTACCCTACAAATATGCCATGAACAAAAATAGAACATTTATATTATACTTCTGTATAGGCTCAGTGATATCTCATTATTGGAAACAAGCTACAGACAGGCATTCTAAATACACTGCCTGTTAATCTTTATGTCCTCGCTGGCACTTCAAAACGCTGCGGATACCAAGCTGCAGAAGTGCAGCCCTCTAACACGCCGATGTGACACCAGCCTTAGACCATCTGCATGGAGGAGAAATTACATAAACATTTATTCCGTCGCTTGTGTCTTTCTGATAGAACAACGTCATTCAGGTGCTGCAAAGTCGCCCGTGTGTTCCGTGCCAAAAA